>NW_027397147.1:2016499-2154093 GCF_003265705.2 Callorhinus ursinus
ACTCTCATGAATAAATAAATAAAACATTAAAAAAAAAAAAGAAACTGGAATCTTCATGCATTGCTGATGGGAATATAAAATGGTGCAGCTACTGTGCAAAACAGTTGGGCAATTGCTCAAAAAGTTAGACATGGAGTCACAATATGACCCAGCAATTCCACTCCTAGGCATATACCAAAAAAATGAACACGTATGTCCACACAAAAATGTGTGCATGAATGTTCAGAGCAGCATTATTCGTAACAGCCAAAAAGTAGAAACAACCCAAATATTCATTAATGGGTGAATGGATAAACAAAACGTGGTATATTCATGTAATGGAGTATTTTTCAACTATAAAAAGGAATGAAGTATAATGATGAACCTTGAAAATACATGCTGAGTGAAAGAAGCCAGATGCAAAAAAACACATGTTGCAGGATTCCATGTATACGAAAGGCAAATCCCCAGATACAGAGAGTAGGTCAGTAGACACCCAGTTAGACACCCAGTTAGACACCCAGTGCTGGGAGGCTGGGGGGTGAGGGGTGACTGCAATTAGCAATGGGGTTTCTTTGGGGGGATAATAAAAATGTTCTACAACTGACTGTGGTTATGGTTGCACAATTCTGTGAATATACTAAAAACCACTGAATTGTACACTTTAAATGGGTGAATTATATATGTAAGTTATATCTCAGTAAAGCTGGTTTGATTTTTTTTTTTTTAATTTTAAGTAGGCTCCACGCCCAATATGGGGCTCGAACTCCTGATGCTGAGATCAAGATTTCCATGTTCTACTGACTGAGCCAGGCAGGTGCCCCAATAAGGTGTTTTTATTTAAAAAGAATATATACTTTACTATTTCACTCACAATAAAACTCATGAACAGGCAAAGCCTGTTAGAGGTGTTAGAGGTCAAGAGAATGGTTCCCTTGGGGAGGAGGGAGAAGGTGGAACTTGGGAAGGGTCATCGAAGGAGCTTCTGGAGTGCTGGTGATGTTCCACTTCTTGATCTAGTTGAAACATTATCACTTAAGGATAATTCACCAAGCTGTACACTAACAATGTATGCATTTTTCTGTATGTATGCCGTACTTCATTAAAAAGTTAAAAAAATTAGAGGCGCCTGGGTAGTTCAGTCAGTTGAGCATCTGATTTCGGCTCAGGTCATGATCTTAGGGTCCTGGGATCGAGCCCCACATCAGGCTCCTCGCTCAGTGGGGAGTCTGCTTGTCTCTCCACCCCCACTCATTCTCTCTCTCTCTCAATCTTATAAAAGATTTTATTTATTTGAGAGAGAGAGAGAGCATGAGCAGGGGGTAAGGGGCATAGAGTGAGAAGCAGACTCTCTGCTAAGCAGGGAGCCTGCTGCGGGGCTCGATCCCAGGACCCTGGGATCACGACCTGAGCCGAAGGCAGATACTTAAACAACTGAGCCACCAAGGCGCCCCATAAGTAAAATCTTATTTGAAAAAGTTTAAAAAGTTAGTTGACTTCAAAAAAGAAAAACACTAAAGTTTCTTAATTTAGCCAGACTCTTACACCCTAACTCAGTTTATTTAGTCTTATTTGGAGCTGACTGTATTTATCTGGTTGCTTAACGAGAAGCAGATTAAAAACTGCAAAAGACAGGAATGAGGAAGCAGGAGGTATAGGCCCCTAGGATAAAGCAAAACTGAATAAACCAAGAGAAAACTAAGGAAGGACCATGAAGAAAGATGGTAGGAAGCAAGAGAGTATTACAAAAAAAGCAGACATAAGAATTCAAACAATACAGCAATCTAGCACCAATCGTTATATCCCATAGGACTTATAATCCCAGTAGCCCCAAAGAAACCTCCACAGCACAGAAGAACGTAAAAGATGATGCTTATTAGAGTCTAAAAATCACCAAGGACAGAGTGAAATATATCCAGGATTTTCTCCTAGGAAAGTTAGTGTGTAAATACTCTATCAGGTCAACAATCAAATAATAAAGTTAAAAATTTAAAGACCTGATATTCGAACAAATAATTATCTAGGAAATAACTTATATAAAACACTTATTCCCCCCAAAGGCCAGATGAATGGGTTAATGTGTTATTCGAAAAGATCATAAAATGACAACACAAGGGCACAGACTATATCATCCTGAAAAGTACCCTCCAGGGGACAGATGCCTCAGTTGAGACATCTAGCTCTATAACACTGGAGATTTAAATACTACCCCTTCAAAAACAGTCTATAATTCAAGGGGTCAAAACCTAGAGCACACATGCATCAAAGGTGAGCTACAAAACAATTAGAGTTGCAAGGCCAAACCCAGAGAAAATTTTGAGGCAGAACACATTTCTCTTCAGCACTTGACTACAGTGGCCTTTTGTAGGATTCTCCATATCTTCTTCCTACCAAGGTCCCTTTCCTATGTCCCAGGCTTGCTCTTACAGACTGGGCTGGTGGATGTGTGAGATGGCTGGTTGGTTTTTCCTGCTAAAATGTTCCCATCACTAAAGGAACCAATGGTTGTCAAACATTGTGATCTGTGAAGCTGATCTCATTGGCAATGAAAAGGAAAATAAAGAAACTGAGGCTCAGTGACCAGCTCACTAAATTCAAAACTCATGGGTTCTGATTTTCAAAAGGGAAGGAGCAGACCTGCACCCCCGGCTGTCCTCACCCTACTCCTGGCACAAACCTCTGATGCTGACAGCCTGAAGCCTGAGACAGAATCTGGTATCACCAGGAAGTGGGTGTGGGCAGTTACACCAACCTACTCAGCTGCCTGGCACCACAACAGAGCCTCAAAGGGTAACGACCAACAGGTCTCCAACCGAACCAACCCTTCCTCCTGCGGGATAGATGATAACAAGCTACCAAAGCTCCTCTCTCTCACCCACCTGCAGGGAAATGAGGCAACTCTCCTCTTTCCTTCCTTCCTGTCACTATTAAAATCCTGATATCATTAACTAGTAGCTATTCCCCATGAGCTACTGCTTTTAAAGGAGTTTGTCTTTTCTTTAGCATTTCTAGTTTATTCTAACTCTCAAGGCATAAAGGCTCTGAAATGAGGGAGATTTACCAAGCTGTCACTATACTATGAAAAAGGGATTCTTCCTTTATGGGAAGATTACAGGATGTTCCAAGTTAATGTATCTTTAAAATTACCAGGAGCACCTCTAGTCAGGAAAAGTTCTATAATTCTTCTCCAGCTATAGAGAGCTCTGGACCTCAAATAAAAGGTGGAATCTCCTTCCTTACAATTTAAATACAAGCCTTTCTCTGCCTCCCTCATTGCTCAAAGTAAAGCAGATACAGAAGTTAGGTCCCTGCCCATTCATTCACTCATAAACATGCATACAAAGGACAGGACCAGTTATTATGGGAAATTTAGAGATTCACAGAATTAGAAGTCTGTAGAAATGCCTCACGGAAATAATAATTTATGTATCTACTTTACAATGTTATAAGAAATAAATAAAATAATCCACTGTGCAGGGCATGTGGTAAGCACTCATACATCAGCTATAGGAAAAAGATGGAAAAACTTCTGTACAATGTGCTACCATTGATCTAAATAAGAGAAAAATATGAATACACGCACAATACATACACATATACACATACACATCAAGCAAAACTAATTTGCTTATATTAAAACAATGAAAGAATAAATCAAAATTTAGGGAGAAAGAGAATAGGGTGTCAGGATCAAAGACAAACTAGACTTATTTGAATAGATTTTATATAGTATATTTGACTTTGGGCCATGTATTTTATTTTTTACATAATTATGCAACAAAATTAAATTTTAAGAAGCAATCACTCAAAATCAAAAGCAAAAAGAAACGAATGAATTTAACTAAGTATCCAGCTGGTGACAAAGTCATACTAAGAACTATTCCAAATGACTTTAAAACATAGTAATTTGACTCTACAGACCTAGTAGGCCATGTCCTATGGGAGAAAGAAAAGAAAAGAAAAGAAAAGAAAAGAAAAGAAAAGAAAAGAAAAGAAAGAAAAAAAAAAAAAGAAAGAAAGAAAGAAAGAAAGAAAGAAAGAAAGAAAGAAAGAAAGAAAAAAGAAATCTTAAATATTTTTCAAATACTTGTATGTTGGTGGTAGTATTGGGATCATTGTCCTGAAACTTATGAGTGCACTGTGGGATAATGCAAATGAGAATGTACACCAGTGCTGGGAACAGGGTTTTCAGCATAGTTCGAGAAAGGAGAAATAGATGCAAGATCAACGAGTGAAAGAAAAACCCCGAAATCCTGAATGGGAATTATCAATATGAATTCATGATTTATTATTTCTTTAAAAGAAGTTACATACTTCCTAGCTCTGTCTACTTAGAAGACACAGACATCACGTGCACCCCTAGTGCCCAGACTGTGACCTCTTAGTGCCATTTGCCAATAAAAGGCAACCAGGGCTCCTTAAAGAAATGAATGATCCCAGATCCCGGCAGGAAACATGCAAGATGAGCCTAGGATATCTTCCCGGGATTCTGGTGTGACATCACAGACTACTTATGTCAAAAGGACTTAGGAGCCAACTTCTTCTACTGGCCAAAAATGGGACAATTTGAGCATCAATAAGGTTAGTAATTTTAACTGAAACACACTGGATACACACTTAAATCCATGAGTTCATATGGTTACAACAAAAACTCACCAGCCATATTTTGAAATTAAGAAATTATTTTGAGGGGTGCCTGGGTAGCTCAGTCCGTTAAGTGTCTGCCTTTGCCTCAGATCTCAGGGTCCTGAGATCAAGCCCTCCATCAGGCTCCCAGGGAGCCTGCTTCTCCCTCTCCCGCTCCCCCCTGCTTGTGTGCACTCGCTCTCTCTCCCCGCCCCGTCAAATAAATAAATAAAACCCTAAAAAAAATTATTATGAAAACCAAAAATAAAGGGGAAAAAAAACCTCAAGCATTTATGTTGCCTTTCTTCTCCAAATTTACTTTGGGGTAACCAAATAATTGATAAGGGCAAGAGTCTGTAGAGAAACGTTCTAATAAGAATGTTAAAGTTAGGGGCGCCTGGATGGCTCAGTCGTTAAGCATCTGCCTTCAGCTCAGGTCATGATCCCAAGGTCCTAGGATCGAGCCCCACATCGGGCTCTCTGCTCAGCGGGAAGCCTGCTTCTCCCTCTCCCACACCCCCTGCTTGTGTTCCCTCTCTTGCTGTCTCTTTCTGTCAAAATAAATAAATAAAATCTTAAAAAAAAAAGAATGTTAAAGTTATAACATCACCATTTTCAAGCCTCAATGAACTAATGGATCAAGGAATAATCATCAATGTCTATTAACGTAGTAAGACACACAACCAGACATTATAGGCTTCCTGATGAAAGTTTACAAGACTACCAAAAAAACAAAGGGGGAATTTAAAAAAAAGAAAAAAAAAAACCATTTCAACCCTGAATCTCATTAAGTCTCTAAATCTATCATTTTACATGAAATATGGGAACAGAACATTTCAACTGAAACTACAGGAATACAACAGGCAAACTCAGACTCTGGGAAGCACTACAGCAGTGCTCTTCAAAATGTGATCCCTGGACAGGTGTCCATCTGTGAACTTTTTGTCACCAGTCCATGACCAGGCAAGTACAGAAATTGAGAGCAGACATTTAGAAACATTTAGAGCAAATTAACAGTAGTTTTATGTCTACTGAGTCTAAATTTTAACAGGGCCGGTTTTATGTATGCTTTTTACTCCATTTTCCTGGGAAAGCTTAAATGCCAAGCTAGAAATTTATACTGTACGTTGTATATAAAAGAAAAAGTAAAAGCAATTTTTAAGAACAGAAATAATGAGGGCGCCTGGGTGGCTCAGTTGGTTCGGCAACTGCCTTTGGCTCAGGTCATGATCCTGGAGTCCTGGGACCGAGTCCCGCATCGGGCTCCCTGCTCAGCGGGGAGTCTGCTTCTCCCTCTGACCCTCCCCCCTCTCATGTGCTCTCTCTCTCTCATTCTCGCTTTCTCAAATAAATAAATAAATAAAATCTTTAAAAAAAAAAAAGAACAGAAATAATGTAATCACAGGTAAACTTTAAGATTAATCTGGCAGCAATAAAAACTGTCCATTGGAAGAGACAGAGTTTAGAAATGGGGAAGGATACTTGGGGGCCACAGACTTAGAATGACTGCCTTCATTTTCACCACCTGCTATTTATTGAATAGTTACTAAGTATAAGTTTCTATACTAAACTTTTATTTATATCTTCTTATTTAATCCTCATAAAAAACCATGTAAGGCTCTGCTACTTACTAGCACCAAACTCAATATCCTAATATCAAAAATGGGATAATAATGCCTCTTTCAGAGGGCTGTAGTGAAAATTTAATGAAAAAATTTTTATGAATGTACAGTTGATCCTTGAACAATGTGGAAGTTAGAGGCACTGACCTCTAAAAAGTCGAAAATCTGTGTGTAACTTCGGACTCCCCAAAAACTTAACTACTAATAGTGACAACCACAAGTGATCACTTTTTATTGCAATATACAACTTACTGGACAGACTAACTGCTCACACAGAGATGATCAGCGTCACTCGGCATTATAAGCGGAGGCTCACAACAGTCAAGCTCACCACAAGAGCAACGGGAGGTGGCCACGAAAACCCCACAGTAGTACAGCATGTACTACAGTGAATTTTATGCAGCTATGATTTAATACTGCATCTCTAAACTTTTTACATTTGACTGTAAATTTTGCCATGTACAGTCTGTGTGTGCTTAAGTTTTGATAGATTTTATCTACATCTATTTTATGCATTCATGACATACCTAACTTCCACTTAATTTTTTTGATATTTCTAGGCTACGCAGTTCATTCGCAAGTTTCTTTTAATTGCCACAAATCTCCAGAAAAGTTTCATATATATATATATATATATATATATACATATGTATATGTGTGTATTTTTTTTTATTTCGCATATAGGTGGACCCACACAGTTCAAACCAGTGTTGTTCAAGAATCAAATGGACTTTGTAAATGATTCGGCTCCACACAAATAAATGGTATTTTCATTATTATGATTATTGTTTCTTAAATCTCTAAAAATCAGAGAGCTCTGCCTTGCTTTTAAAGATTATAATACTGGGATGCCTGGGTGGCTCAGTTGGTTAAGCATCTGCCTTCAGCTCAGGTCATGATCTCAGGGCCCTGGGATGGAGTCCTGCATTGGGCTCCCTGCTCAGCGGGAAGCCTGCTGCTCCCCCTGCTTGTGCAGGAAGCCTGCTTCTCCCTCTCCTTGCTGCTCCCCCTGCTTGTGCGTGCGCGCTCTCTGACAAATAAATAAAATCTTTATTTTATAAAAAAATAATTAAAGATTAAAATACCAAGGGCACCTGGCTGGCTCAGTTAGAAGAGCACATGACTCTTGACCTCAGTTTGAGCCCCACGTTGGGTGTAGAGTTTATAAATAAATAAATAAACAAACTTAGGAAGGAAGGAAGGAAGGAAGGAAGGAAGGAAGGAAGGAAGAAAGGAAGATAGGTTAGAATACCAAGAATTAAATTAAAAGAATTTACTGAGCTGGTGATGTGCTTACAGAGATTCCTTACAGTAGAAGCAACAAAGGCATTTCCTGACCAGTCCCATGAAATCTTCCAACATGTGAACTGTTTGTTTGTGGACACATTGTTTGCTACCATCCAAGCTCAACAACCGGAGGGAAGAAGCAACAGATGTTCAGTGACTGGCCAATTCCTCTAGGAACTGCCACAGTCCATGGCATCAAACAATGATTTCTAAATGGAGAAAGATCACAGTCAGATGAAAGACAAGATATATCGTTGTGCTCCACTGCAAAAATGTTGTTTGTTAAACATAAAAGGTCATTTGAGGAACAGCCAACAAACGATTAATTAGCAAAGCAAACAAGAATATTTTTGAGGGAAAAAACTACAGAGGACAGAACTTTAAATCACTCGGCTTTCAGTGATTTCTTTTCCACTATTATACATAAAAGGTTTTTTTGTGGAAACCATGAGGTCATTGTTTTGCAGAGTCTTTACTATAGGAAACAGCTGTGGAGAACTACACAAACAGTGAACACTGCCCTATTTAGTAGCCCCTCATTGTGACAAGTGTATAGACGGGGACAGGAAAAATCCATCAAACCACACTCTAATAACAAAAGAGGCAGAGTCAAACTAAAAGCTTTAAGCCACACAAAGGAAGACAAAAAACAACTAGTTCAGGATAAGCATCTGTAAGTCAGGACAAGCACCTGTATTATTACATCTGTATCTTGACTTAGAATTCCAAGAGCAGCTGCTTTCTACATGGGTCACCAAAAACTCAAATGATTCACTTTGCACAATACCTGATATATGACAGACATTCAACAAGTTACTTAAAAAAAAGTTTCCTAGTACTCTTATGTTCAAACACTACATGGCCTGTCTGAAACTGAACTTCCCACCCACCTCCAGAACCGTTTTCCATTCTGTGCTTCCAATCTTGAACAGTGCCATCCCAAGTCACCCTGTTTCAATACCTCCAAGTTATGCTCCTTTCCTCCTTCTTATTCACTCTTCACACACCCATAAAGCTGCCAAACACCGTCAACTCTCCTTCAAATAGATATTCTGTATATGCTCAAAGGTCAGAGGAAAGGAACAAAAGACACGGAAAAGGAAATAAATATATTGAATCCACTGCAATCCATGACAGGGTGTGTGACTCCCTTAAAATACCACCCAAGACTGCTTAAAGTTGTCCAGTGATAAAAATACAATTATGTGAGATAGCTCACATAATATGCAGCTGAATTCAAGTCTACACAGCTAGTCGTAGACCGCACCATAGTTCCTCCTGTCTATCAAGACTCCCTTTCTTAAATATCTCATGACCCCGGACCCCATGTGTTCAATTTAAATGCACGATCTTTTCTGCCCCTTGTGCTTCCCAAACCACTTCCCCTTTCCAACTGCTCCATTTCTGTCAGATAATCCCCATTATATTCTCCATCCCTCAGGTCTGAAACCTTGGTGTTTACTACGCCATCCCTTGGACTTTCCCTAATAACATGATGATGTCCTCCAAAATGTCCCTTGGACTCACTCTTTCCTCCTCCTTTTCCTCTGTTCATACCTATGACTGCCCTCTTGCATTTACTTTCTCCTTCATCTGATTCTTTTGTGCTCACCATCACAACAATTTTTCAAAAACATCCCTTTCATCAAATTTGTCTGCACAGCTCAAGCCTATATTGAAATACTACTGACTGCAGCCTCAAGGCTAAACTATTGTGACAGACTTTCAAGGCCACTCACAATCTGCCCTCTCTCAGCTCATTCATCTGCATTTATTTCCCCTTCTCTCCAAATCAGTGGTTCTCAACTGGGGCAATTTTGCCCCCCAGGGGATATTTGGCAATGTCTGGAGACATTTTTGATTGTCATGACCAGGGTAGGGAGAGGCGTACTACCAACATATAGTGGGTTGAGGACAGGGACATCACTAAACATCCTAATATGCCAGGATAGTCCCCGACAAAAACTGACCCTGTGAAAGAAAATAACTTTAAGTTTAAAAAATGACGAACAAGGGCAGTCACTAATAGGAGGAGGCACATGTCAGGGGGGTAGGGCCCTAGCATGCACCATGGATGGGTCAGAGAGTCCTGTCCTCTACAACTCTTTGCTGGGCAATATGGCGAGGTGTAGCCACATTTTAAACGCACCTTCCCTTTGACTCAGCAATGCCACTTCTAAGACTCAGTCTTTAGAAAAGGAGACTTGATATATGTTGAAGGATTGGCTATCATGATTAAAAACTTTATACAACCTAAACACCCTTCCTTGGACTATACAACTGTTAAAAAGAATGAGGTGGGGGGCACCTGGGTGACTCAGTAGTTAAGCATCTGCCTTCGGCTCAGGTCATGGATCCCGGGGTCCTGGGATCAAGCCCCGCATCGGGCTCCCTAATCAGCGGGAAGCCTGCTTCTCCCTCTCCTGCTCCCCCTGCTTGTGTTCCCTCTCTCACTGTCTCTCTCTCTCTGTGTCAAATAAATATAAATAAAATCTTTTTAAAAAATTAAAAAAAAAAAGGATGAGGTGGGTTTAGATGTATCAACAAAAAAACAAAGTAAGTCATGCTATCCACGGGGAAGAGGGAGAGGGGAAACAAGTTACAGAACTATATGTGGAGCATGCGCCCATCGATGTAAAAGATGTATACACGTTTATACATGAATTTAAGTGGTCTGAAAGGATTATTTTTAAGAAAGACTTCCAAAAGCGCCTAAGTCTGAGAAGCAACGGCAAATACATAAAGTTGGCTGCAGCTGATCTTATTTTCACAAAGATTCAGCACCACAGTCTTAGAGGAAAAAAACACTACCTATTTCAACACAGCCCCCCTACCTCTTTATGTTTTATGTTGAGAACTGTCATTTCAGAGGTTGTAAAGATAAGGCAACTACAGGCGCAGGACTCAGTGTGTGCCTCAGCAATGTAGGGGTGACAGAGTGAAGTCAGAACTCTGGTTCTGGGCACCTGGGTGGCTCAGTCAGTTAGGTGCCTGCCTTTGGTCACGATCCCAGGGTGCTGGGACTGAGTCCCACGTCAGGCTCCCTGCTTCTCCCTCTGCCCCTCCCCCTGCTCATGCACACGTGTGCTCACTCTCTCTCTCTCAAATATAAAAAATAATAATAATAAAAAAGAACTCTGGTTCTGCTCCCCTGATCTCTAGCCAGCAGGTGAACCTCAGTTCCCCCATCCAGAAAGAGGTGAGGCTGCTCACATCTCCCCCACATCTCCTTCTAAGTCTAAAATTTGATGACTCTGTTACCTCCTCTCTCCTTCAGAGATGTGGAGCTTCACTGAAACAAAAGTGACAGCATTTGACAGGCAAGGGAACTGACCAGGGAGAGACATACTTTCTATTCTATACTCAGCTACAAAGCTAATTTTTCTACATTTCAAATAAATTCAGGGGGTACCCTGAGGTCTGAGTACTCCCTGGGAACCACTGTGACATACCAATATCCTAAACATCTTCTCACAAACCAGGGAAACTTAGACCATAGGTCTGCAGCATAAAATCGGAGCCTCTAACATGAGTCTGTGAAAAAGTTAGGTGTGAAACAGAGCCAGTATAACCCTGATTGCTAGCTTGTCTGCCCCTACTCATTTTAACATTTATTCCCTTTGTAACCTGAGAACTCTCACCAATAAATAAACACCACCGGGCACCACAGTTCAAAGGGAAAAATATAGAAGAGAAATTTCTATTCATCAATTATTTTTTGTTTTACTGCAAATTTGGAAGGACTCCCCACAGTTCTTTTATCAGTAGATCACTCTGTTCTAGTTGTTCTTTGGGAGCACAGTTTGAAAACTGCTGCTATAAAACGTATCTTTGTTACTTGAGATGACCATCCATCTTTTTACTGACTGCAAAGGGGCACTAATCACTAGAAATCAGCATCTATATGAACCTGGAAGTGTGCATGCTAATATCCTACTAGTGAGACAATAAGCTCATTTCCTCTAAAAACAGCGTATTGAGTATTTGGGTTTCAGAATGATTTATTTTCTCTAAAAGGCATTTTTACTAAGACAGTGATCCAAGGATCTGCCAGTGAAGTCCAAATTTTACCCTAGTGCTGCTGCAAACACATACACACAGAGGAGAAAAAGTAACAAGGCAACCTTCTAAAGGCTGGGTTGGTAAGAAAAACGCCCTAAGGAGGCTCAAAACATTCCTCCAACAGAATGTTTCTCAATCTTAGCCTTACTGACATTTTGGGCTGGATAACCCCTCACTGAGGGGAGCAGAGCCCCGTAGCACCCCCACCCCAGTTGTGTCAACCAAGTATGTCTCCAGACAGGCCAAATGTACCAGGAATGAAGGGGTTGGGGAACCAGGCAGAAGAGCCCTAGTTGAGAACCCTGCTCAAAGAGGAGAAAAATACCTGCTTAAAAAGAGAAGTGACAGCTAGAGAAATTTCTCAAAGCATACCAAGGTTAGGCCAGTCAATCCATTTCATTCTGGGAAATGAAAGTCCTACCCTAACAACCAACTAACTAGCTCATCCAAAATCAAAAATCCGTTTACCTGCCAAGTTCCTAAAGCTCACATAAATCAATGTGGTTAGAAATCAAGAAAGAATTCTAATCAGAAAACGTACAAAGAAAATCATTAGTAACTTAAGGAAGTTTTAAGACAATAAAAGCACACTCAAAAACACACTAAGTGCTTTTTGAGACCTCAAGGCAAACTCTCGAGATGGCAAATTGGTTTTATCTTCTCTGCCAACTCCAGTCAACTGGTAGTGGCTGCGTGGAGCCCAGAATTGAGCAGGATTCTGAGAGCTCAAGGAAAGAGTATCTGCATCAAACATCAACATTGCCACAAACAGGCAAGGGGCCGTGGTAACAGGTATGCCTCACATCCACCTTCTTGGTGTTGAACTCAACTTTCTTTATGCTCAAAATAATACCCATCAAATTTGGCTGTAATAAAACATTTTGGGGGAAAAAAGTAATCCTCCAGAGTGCCACCAGACTTAACCTAATTCAGGGGCAAAAAGAAAAAAAAAAAAAAAAAAAGAGGAGGAAGAAGAAGAAATCTGATCCTGTCACTCTCCTGCTTAAGAATCAGCCCTGGATTCTCAGCTTCCATAGGATAATGTCCAAACCAACACAGCCTACAAAGGCATTCACAATCCACTTACAACACACTTCTTCCAAATTTTCTGCACCCCCATTATTCTCCACGGTGTAACCAGCCACCAAACGTCTCACTGTTCCCCCAAAACCACATGCCCTTTCATGCCATCTCCACCCCTTCTCTGCCTGGCTAATTTCTATTCATCCTGCAGACCACTGCGCTGTGATGCTTTACTTGTTCCCTAGAACAAGTGTTCCCTGGACCTACAGCATCAGCATCACCTGGGAGCTTGATAAAAATGCAGAATCTCAGACTCCACCCCAGCTCCACCAAATCCAAAACAGCTCGGTAACAAGATGCCCACGTGAATATGTGCACACTGAACTGTAAGAAGTGATGTCTTGGGCGCCTGGGTGGCTCAGTCGTTAAGCGTCTGCCTTCGGCTCAGGTCATGATCCCAGGGTCCTGGGATGGAGTCCCACATTGGGCTCCCTGGGATCGAGTCCCACATCGGCCGGAAGGCTGCTTCTCCCTCTCCCACTCCCCCTGCTTGTGTTCCGGCTCTCGCTCTCTCTCTCTCTGTCATATAAATAAATAAAATCTTAAAAAAGGGGGGGGGGCGCCTGGGTGGCTCAGTCGTTAGGCGTCTGCCTATGGCTCAGGTCATGATCCCGGGGTCCTGGGATCGAGCCCCGCATCGGGCTCCTGCTCCACGGGAGGCCTGCTTCTCCCTCTCCCACTCCCCCTGCTTATGTTCCTTCTCTCGCTGTGCCTCTCTCTGTCAAATAAATAAATAAAATCTTAAAAAAAAAAAGAAGTGATGTCTTGGGGAACGTACCAGGTCTCACTGGACTCAGTTCTTCACAGGCAGGTACAGTGTCTTCCCAAAATCAAAGTGCCTCACACACTGGCAGGTTGCCTCTGAGGCAAATCCCTCCTTTAGGAAGGGAAACCCAAACATCTACCTTCCAGCCTCCATGGCAGCCAGAGGTGGCCAAGTGACATGGTTGTAAGTCAATGAGAAGTCAGCAGAAGCCTGCTGAGGGGACGCTTCTGGAAGAACTTTTATTTTCCCAGTGACTTCCTGCCTTGACAAACATTAAGGATAAAAAGCCAAGACGTAATAGGGACAAAATAGCTAAGAACAACAGAGCGGAAACACAGAAATGGTCTGAGTCCCTGTGGGCCCTTCAAGCCACTGTACCACATTAGAACGTGTACCTCCAGACTTACTGTTTAAGCCGATTCAACATCTTTATTGCTTAATACAATCATCATTAGGGCTTCCTCTTTCTTGCGCTGAATGCATTACTAACTGATGGAGTAAACCCTCAATAAATGGGAAGTGAATGAATGAATGAATGAATGCAATGCGAAATCTACTAAAGGTTCAGAAGGTTATATGTTTTATTTTATTTTTTTAAGATTTTATTTATTTATTTGACAGAGAGAGACACAGCGAGAGAGGGAACACAAGCAGGGGGGAGTGGGAGAGAAGCAGACTTCCCACAGAGCAGGGAGCCTGATGCGGGGCTCGATCCCAGGACCCTGGGATCATGATCATGACCTAACGACTAAGCCACCCAGGCTCCCCTAGAAGATTATATGTTTTAAAATAAGACCTCGAAGAATCTGTTCAACTTTGCCAAAGCATGCTTATAAATCAGCCTCTGCATTTCTAGAATCATTGACCCATTTCTGTTCACAGCTTGTTAATGGATTAAAAAAAAAAAACCTTTTAAAATGCAATGGAAATGTTCACGTACAAAAATGCTGTAGAAATTGATTTTTACATTTTGGAAAGAGTAGAAAACCAAACTTAAAACACTGGGCTCTGACCTTGAAAAGTTTGCAATTGCTGTGGCTACTGATAGGCAACTATAAGCAAAGAGAAAAAAAGAGAAGGAAAAAGACTTAACAGCAGCTGGTTGGTTGCCATTCTCTCCTACTTTCTTATTTTGAGATCTCTGACATGGATCTCATTTTTTTCCAGTCCCTATCCCAATCCAGTATTTCTATTCAAATTTCCAAGATCAAACAGCAATCACTTTTTTTTTTTAGAAAAACAGAACATTAATAAATATAAATAAAATGTATTAAAAGGGGACGGGTGCACTTGGGCAGTACTATTCCTCAGCAAGGTGGGTCCTCTACCAAGTGCTGAATCCTCAGAGTATCATTTTGCATTTTACTAAAATCATTTATTTTTACTTAAATAAATTTTAAAAGAAACTTTACAACACCAATGGAAAGCCAGTATCATTTGCCACAAACAGAAGACAAATGTAAACACAAAGACAATGAAAACACAACCTTATTAAATCCTAGCTACTGTTACCTGCCGAGGCCTCTAAACTTAAAGCTTGTTCTGTTAAAAAAAGAAAAAGAAAGGTGGGGGTGTGAGCATGAGGTGTTAAAGTCAGGCGACCACCAAGCTAAGACCTGTTCTTGGGCATACTCAGGACAGACAGAATGGAAAAGGAATTAACTTTCTACCATGTGATTTCATTCTATTTAACACCATATCCATGTCCCACCCCAAAGTATCCCTCATACAATTTCAAATCATCTTCCCTCTTTTTTGCTCAGAATAAGAGCCCATTTCCCTAGTGCAGCCTAAATGGCCCTACACAATCTGGCCCAGCCCACCACGCGGCGCTCATCTGAGCTCCAATGGCACCAGCAGACAGCAAACAAGAACCCAACAGCCTTATCTAGCCCACTGCCTGTTTTTGTTATGGCCTGTGAGCATAAGAACGGTTTGTAGAGATAAATATTTGTAATCAATTTGATGACAGGGAACACTAATTTTGAACTCTAACTCCAATGTTATCCCTTCCAAAAAAAAGAAACCCATTCCTCTCATTAGTAGACCCTTATTACAAAGTACTGTACTCATGTTTTTATCTTAGTCAATGAGAAATTTGTGGAAATTTGTTTTCTCTTGTTATGTAAGTACCTACATAGTAGCCTCAATTTTGCATCTTGACCATTTACTATATGGCCCTTTACAGAAAGAGTTTGCGGATCCCAGAGCTACACTGTTCAAGCGCACTAGGCTCTCGCGCTTTCACTCTTTCCTTACACCTGGGAAGCAATTCCCCCCTGACCTCCTCAAGGCTGGTTCTCCCGGGTTACTCAAGTCTCAGTTCAAATGTCACCTCTTCCAAGAGGTCACCCTAACCCTGCCCCCTCCCCCATTTAAAGTAGCCTGCCAACACATCAATCACATCACCAGATTTTACTTTCCTGGAACCACTGATACTACCTTCTTACTTTACTGAAATCTTTAATAATAAAAACAATAACGCAGCAAATACACATGGGACTATGTACGACGGAAGCGATTTACATACCAGGTTGAATGCTTTAAAAGTGCCAACCTGTAAGTCAAAAACGATCAAAAATGGGTGACCTCATTGGGTTCAACCTAACATATCAACCTGTTTGCTGCTCACAACCACCTATGACGTAGGTACTAGATGAGAAAACTGTCACAGAGGTTCAGTCACTTGCCCGAGGTCACACTGCTAGTAAGTGGCAGAACGAGGATTTGAAGCCAGGCTCAACACTCCCACCCCCAAGAATATAAGTTCCATGAAGGCAGCCGGTCTTGTTCATTGCCATAGCCCTCCAGGGCCCATCACAGGGCCAGGCACGTAGTAAGCCCTTAATGAACACACGATGGATGAATGGGTGCGTCTCCCTTACAATCAGTGGCATCGGTCCTAGACTCGGGGCCCACACCTCTTTAGATCCGGGCGCTGGTTAGCCAGCCGGCCGCGCCGCCAGGAAAGGAGGAATGGAAGACTTTGGGAGACGGTGCCCCAGGGACGGACGCGGGGTGCAGGGCCCCCTCCTGGGGTGGGGACGCGGCGGGGCTCACCTTGAAGTCGCGGCTGTGTTGCGGGGTGTACTCCAGGGTCCAGAGAGCCCGCACCAGGTGCGCCAGCTGCTCGGTGACCTCGCCCTGGCCCTGCGTGCCGCGGCCCACAGGCTGCTCGGGGTCGGGCGAGGGCTCGGGTCGCCCCGCCCGGTACTGGCCGAGTGCCAAGTACTCGGCGAAGAGCTCGGTGTTGCTGAGACACTGCAGCGTGGCGTTCATGAAGCACGTGTTGCCGTGGTTCCGGAGCCCCGCCACCCCGGGCACCGGTTCGGCAGCGGAGGCGGGCGGCGCGGGCGAGGCGGGGGGCGGCGGGCACGGCGGCGGCGGCGTGGGCGCGGCGGCCGGCCCGGGTGGGAAGCAGCTGCGGAGGCCGCCGCGGTCCGGGGCCGCGCCCTCGGAGCTAAGGTGCGAGAGCGTGGACAGCGTCTTGAGAACGCGGCTCATGAAGCTGCCCACCGAGCGCGCCGACGAGGGCGAGGCGGGCGCGGCCGGCCCGGGCCCCCCGGGGCCCCCAGCGCCGCCGCCGCCGCTCGCGCGGCCGCTCCGGAACAGCCGCTTGCTGAAGGAGCGCTTCTCCTTCCCGCCCGCCGCCGCCACTGGCGGCGGCCCGGGCCCCGGCGCCGTTACCTTGGACATGGCGGCGGCCGCCGACGCTCATCACCGAGCCCGCCCGCCCGGCCCGCGGCCCCGCCACGGCCGCCGCCGCATCCCGCCGCGCAGCGCAGCGCCTCACGGAGCTGGGGAGCTCGACGCTCCACACACCTCAGAGCGCCGCCGAGCGAGCTAGCGACCGAGCGGCGGCCGGCGGGGCGGGCGGGCGCGCGCGCGATCCGCCCAGCTGGGCCGCTCACGTGACGCGCCTCTCGGCGCCGCCCGCCCGGCGCTGAAGCCGTGGCGGCTGCCATGTTGACTGTGGGAATGGAGGTGCCCCTCCAGCCAGACCAGATGACTCGCGGCTCCGGGGCGGTCCCGCTTTCTGAAGTCCGAGAGAGGCCATGTCTGGTGTGGGCACGGTCCTGGCGCGGTGGGCACCGCTGGGCTCGTGCCCCGGCATGGACCCCAGGCGTGGGTCTCGGTCTTCTGATTTGAAGGCGGAGGCCTTGGGAAAGTGCGGAGATCAGGATACCGCCCCTTACCAGACCGTGGGAGAAGTAAAAGACATGGCACTGACCAGTCCTGAGCGAGCCAGCCCTGCCAGGCTCCCGAGGGACCCGACTGCCTGCGTGCATACCGGAACGCCATCACAGAGTCTGGCACGTCCTGGCAGGCTTGTCTTCCAGGTGGCCCCTTGGGCTTGCAGTGAAACGGTATAATCAGAATCACCTTCCTTTGCAAGCCTACCTTTAAATCTCCGCTGAGCTCTACCATCATTCATTCATTCAACAAATAGTTACTCCTGTATGCCAGGCACTGCTAGGCTCTGGGAATATGACAAAATATGAAATAAGCACGGTTTTTGCCTGCCCTCTTGCATTTCCCACTGGCAGATGCTGTTAATAGCTGCTATGTTTCAAGCATTGTGCTAAGCTTGCAATATTTCCCTTAATTTTCAGTTCAGTGCCTTTGAGATTGGTACAATGTATCCATTTCAAAACCAAGTTTTGTTCAAAGCCCCAAGACTTGACCTCTAAACGAAAGGTCACAGACCCACAAATATCACAGGGACCAAGATAGGTCATATCAGTGAATAAAGAATCATGGTGTTTCAATCATCATATTGACCAATTAATACTTCAAGTGACATGACTGTTGGGGAGAATATAAGGAATGGTGGGGACCACGGCAAACTGCAAATCAACATCTTTCTAAAGGGGATGGCTGTCACTCAGCTGATCCAATTGTTCCCATGTAAAAATGAGGGCTCAGATCATCTGACTTTTTAAAGAGAAGTTGGGAATCCTGTTTTTAAATGTTGGTTCAACTAAAAAAGAAATAGTGCAGGGAAAAAAAAGTACATCTTTGGGCTCCTTTGCGCTCAAAATCAACTGGTTTGTGACCTCCTCTCTGTAGATTGTCCTTTGCTGACCTTTAGCCTGAGTTCTGGTTACTGCATAAGGGAGAAATCAGGGAAGGGAGAGCCCTTCGCCTTTTTAAAACATAAACCCCACCTTACACCACATTTCAGAGTAAATGGTTTTTGCCGGAGCCTTCCACCCCAAGTAAACATGGCCTTTATGGTGACCACCCCCCACCCAGGGTGCTCTGCACTAGCCTCCAAATCACCTACATTCCCACCTCTTAGTCAAAATATCCATTCTTCACTTCATCTTGAGCTCATCTAGACACCGGGAAGAAAGCAATCTGATCATTCATACTTTAGTGTGAATGCAATGGCCCTCAACCTTGGCAGACATATTTGAGTTTTTTTCAAATATGAAAATCATGGGTGAGGGAAGGACAAAAGAAAAGAATAGCTCTTAATGGAATTTCAAGCACTTTGACAACACTTTTATCACAACACCCAGGCATTATGTTAAAAGTTTGCTTGCTTGCTTGCCTGTTTTTAGGTGGTGGGAAGGGTCTTGGGGCTGTGGTCTCCCTAAATGTCAAATGGACTTAGAAGTTAGCCCTCAATTAGTTTTCCCAAGCTGCTTCATTTTTTTTTTCTAGCACTTCTCCATTTTGGACCTAGATGTTCATAGCACCATCCTGCTTGTTCAAAATCTGCAAAAGACTACCAGCTCTTAAGACAGAGACTAGATCTGTTTTGCTGACCATAGATGCCCAGCATTGACCATGTTTCTAATAAATGTTTGGTTAATGAATAAACGGCTTTAGAATGAAATTGAACATAGCAAAATCTTTTCACTCCCCACGTTTTATGCCCAGAGCCCATCTCCAATTACGGGCACCATTATAAACTGTGTAAGCCACTGCGTTGTGACTGTTCCCCACTTCAAATGCCTGCTTTTTACCCCTTTTGCTTTTCTGCCTGAGGGTTTTCTCCAAAGCCAAAGAATTCTCCTCAGAGGGGAGTTTGAATTAACAACTCCTTCTCCCCCAACAGGGGCAACCTTCAACCAGTGGGAAATACCAGCCACTGGATAAACTCCCAGGCCTCTCATCCTTTGGAGAGACAACTCTAAGGTGTACATAATGGGGTTCTTCAGAGAGTCCCCAGAGGAATGCAGGCCCATTTGCCCTCCACAACCAGTTCAATAACGCACCCTTTTCTAGATTTCTCTAATTCCCTGTCTCCCTCTTCCTACACTACTCCCTCACTCCTGTTTCCGGAATCACCTCCCGAATGTACTACCAGCACCCAGGTCGTTGTCTCAGGCTCTGGTCTAAGGACAACCCAAACTAAGACACTGAGCCACTTTAATTAGGGCTAGGTATTTAACCCAAGAGAGATCCTGATTTGGTCAAGATCAGGTTTTGTCCTAGCTGCTGTAAATAATCTTTGGTCTTATCTACCAACAGGACTTGTCCTCCTGACTGTCCTGCTGACTGCTTTCCAGAACATCATTCTTTCCTTTTACTGTCTTACATGGCTGGCACACAGCAGATGCTAACAAATCCTACTTTTTTAAATTTATTAAACTGAAAGTCGAAGACCAGGGGAAGTTTACCATGCTGCTTCTCTTTATACTAGAGCCTTAGCCTGAATGTGACCCAATGCCCAGGCCCTCCTTCCAGTCGAAGAGAGGCCCATGGAATCCCAGTTCATCGTGTGCTTCAAAGAAATTAGGGCTGAGCCCATTACCAGATCTGACTTCCTTAGCTTAGCACCACCAGACAGGGGCTCAGGCTCACCCCCATTGAACATTGCCCCCTCCCCTCACCCGATTTCCACTTCTACCTTTTCCCACTAGCATGTAGCTGAAATCCAAAATGTAGTAGTGTAGTTTAGCTGTAATCCTGAGGGTGGTTTCCACTGAGTCCACTAAAATACAGTCCTCTCTGATCTCGCACTAGAGTTGCCCTCCAGCCCCTGGCACTATGAAAAGTCTTGGTCTTCCCTCCGCGCCCTCAGGCAATTTGATCTAGACATGTGGGCCTTTGTTCAAGCGGTTTCCTCTGTGCCAAACACCTTTCCTCGAGCCTCTTCACTTAGCTAACCTCTCTTTGTCCCTTCTTGGCACCTCTCAGTCATGATGCTAACGTTACCATAGTAGAAGTCAGCTTACAAACTCACCTGCCCTTAAGTGTAGGCTTCAATCCAGCAGGGGCTCATCTTATTCATTATTGGATACCTAGTAAGGTAGCCATCATTATAGCATAGTGATTATTTGGCAGCAATGTATCTAAACAGCATGGGACCTCCTTAGTGAGACACATGACCCCCTTCCCAATCTGGGCCCTCCCACCATTCCACATTTATCGGTCCCCATGGAGCCCCAAAGCCAACCTACCCCAGCTTGGCCAGAACAGGGTTGGAAAAGAATTCCTAATTGGAGCACCTAGATGTCCTTTTTTTAAGATCCACCCCAAACAACATTCCGTAGTAAATCTTCCATCATCCCTCTTTGTACCCACCCTTTACCCTCCCTGCTCCACGGAAACACAAATTAGAAGGAGCAATGCGATGAATAATCATCGCAATCCAAACTTGGTTCATCCCTGCGACTATCTCCTTAAACTGACCCCTCGGATTAAAGGTTATGCACATTTCATATTTTGACACCTGTTGTCAAGCTGACCTCCAGAAAGGCTTTATCCTGCCAACAGTGAAAGCGGGGGTGGGCACACATTTTCTAATCCCAAGACAGTGTCAAGTTTTTCAGGCTTTTTTACACTGGCAAATTCAATGAACAGAAGATGTCATGTTATGGGCTTGCATTTGTAGGAATGAAGTTGAACAACGTGTGCTGTTTCTTTAGCTATATAGCATCTAAACAGACTTCCTATTTGGAAAGGATCCTGAATTACACAGGACAGCTCAAGCTCCCACAGTGAAAAATGGGCAGGAGCTGGGGAGCAGGTATTTTCCTCCCAACCCCAGGATGCCAGAGCCCAGGAAGGTGACCTAAGCAAGGGCAATCAGATGCTCCCACCTGGGCCTTGGCTTGGGAAGTATTGATGCAAGGTTAGTTGGAGACAACACAGCGAATTAGTGAATCTAGTGGCTCTATATTCAGCAGAGATGAAGTGGTGGCAGGGCCAGCGATAATGGCAGAGAGGGTCCAGCTGGCTGCTTGAGTGGCAAGTTCTTACTGGTGTCTGCCTCCCTGGGTCTCTGCCCAAGCCTGTTTCTCTGGCTCTGTTTATTGTGGGAGCCAGTCTGATAGGCTTCCTATAAATTCCTTTACTGCTGAAATTAACCCATGTCAGTTTCTGTTGTTTGCAAGCAAGAAAATGACAAGTAATGCCTTTTTTTTTAGCAATTTGTATTTTTACTGGTGTGATTTACCTGCCCACATCATTTGCCCATTTTTTCTTTGATGTGTTCTTTTTATAATGCCTGCTAATAAAAGCACTTTGTATGTGAATTGTATTATTCCTTGGTCTATACCATTTATTCTTTCACCATATTTATAAGGTTTTGATATTAAATAGGAAATTGTAGTTATTTTATATGGTCAGGTTGATTAGTATTTTTTCATAAAGGTTTCTGATCTTTTTGTATAAACATGATTAAGAAAACAGCCTTTCCCCACTCCGAAATCATAAGAGTACTCACTCTGTTTTCATTTAGTTCTATTATAGTTCCTATTTTTTTTTCTTTTGCCTTACTTTTAATGTTGGCTCCATCTGGAATTTATTTTCGGGTGAGAAATGAGGTAGGGATCTTGCCTTTTACCCACCTTACATGGCTAGCCAGCTGTCTCAGGGCCATTTAAAAAGAAAGTCATCTAACTTTTTCCCACTGCTTTATAATGTCACTTTTTATCACATATTAAACGCCACATACATTTGGAGTGCTTAAACATTCTGTTCTATCTCTTTGATGTGTCTCTGTATTCCCTGATAATACAGGTTTAGAATATATTGCAATGTTTTGTAGGACAATACCCCTTAGTATTTGATTGGCTGTTTCCTTTTTCTCTCAGATGAATTTAATCCTTAGAGGGGATTAATTCATATAGGTTAATTTAGGGAAAATTGACATCATCACAATATTTACCTTCTTATCTGGGAATAAAGTATTTCTTTTAAAAATTACAGAAGGGTTTTTTCTTTAAGGTTTTACTTATTTATTTGAGAGAGAGAGAGAGAGCACGCACACAAGTAGGGGAAGGGGCAGAGGGAAACAAAGAAGCAGACTCCCCACCAAGCAGGAAGCCTGGACCTGGGACTCAATCCCAGGACCCTGGAATCATGACCTAAGCCGAAAGCAAACACTTAACCGACTGAGTCACCCAGGCGCCCCTACACGAGGATTTTTAATGTCTTTCAAAATACTACAGTTTCCTTCCATAGGTCTGTGTAACATTAATGAATTTATTACTCCCTGTTGCTATCCTGAATGGGATATTTTTATGCCATTGTATTTTCTGTTGCTTGTCTCTAGGACAAAATTGTTTTTGTTACCAGCCACCTTGATATACTTTAGCTCTTTCTTATAATTTGCTGTTGATGCTCTTGGGTTTTTCAGGAACTCCTAGTATGCATGAGTTAATAATTTGGCCTCTTCCTTTATAATATTTGTACCTCACCATTATTTTTTTCTTGTCTAATTGCCCATCCAGAATTCTATTAAGTAATATTAATGAGAGTGGGAAAGCCTGCATTGTTCCTGACATTCACAGCAATGATTCCAGTGCCTCACCATTAAGCATGATGCTTGCTTTTGGTTTGAGATATATATTATTTATTGCATTAAAGTGGTATCCATTTATTCCTCTTTCAGAAAGGGTTATTATCAGAAATGGATCTTGAATTTTATCAAATGCCCCTCTGGGCATGAACAGTGATGAGCATATGCTTTTTTTTAATTTTGACTTTATTTTCATTTTTATTTCTTTTTACGTTTGACCTGTATACCCATCATGGGTTTTGGAGAACAAACAACATAAACTACTTATAGCTAACTTAAGCAGAAAAGGAGCTTATTGGAAGGGTGGATATAGAGCAACTCACAGAACTGTCAGAAAAGCTTCAGAACCAGACTTGGGAAATCAAAGAAGAATGTACACTGCCAGGGACCTGCTCCAGAAAATTCTACTTAAGATGGCACCATCGGTGAAGCTGGACATACCACAACCACCAAGACCAGCACCACCATTTGACAGTGGCAGCCCACACTGTTGGACTCTTGGTTCTGCCATAGCCACTCTGAATAATCTTGAATAATTTCTTGATTGTCCCCGAGCTTTTGCTGTCCCACCTTCAAGATCCTAAGCCCAAAGTGGAAGCACCCATTTGTTGGGCTTAGATCCTAGTTCTGGTCACAAGCTGCTGGAATGTAGGACAGGGCCGTATCTCCCTCCAGCCTCCATCATGGGAGATGGAGCTGCTTCCCATCGATCTTGAGATTCCCTCTGAAAGGAGGACCGCGGCATGCCGGGCAGCCCGAAATGACAGATGTCCATTGTAACCTATCCACCTGGTACACCAAGTTGATAGCATCAAGTGTATCTCTTTGTCTACTTGCTAACAGTTTCATAGAGAATGTCACATCTATTTTTATAAGAAAGCCAGCTTGCAGGCTGTATGTGTGCTCAGTATTCTTGTCAGGGTTCAGTTTTGCCAGCTTTTTAGAAACAACTGTGAAGCTTCCCTATTTTCTTTAGGTCTGGAACAATTTAAATGATGTGTTTTCAAAGGTTATAAAATTCACCCAGTTTACTCTCTAGATCAGGTGGAGCAGGCAGTTCTTTGAAATACTTTTCATCCATTAATTTCACCCATTAATACTGGTCTGTCTAAATTTTCTTTCTCCTCTTGAATTAATTTCAGCCATTTTTATCTCGTTAGAAAATCACCCATGTTTTCCAGTTTGCTAGCGAGATCTTACAAAGAATTCTCTTCAGGTTTTATTTTCATTTTTAGCTCAGGGCCATGGATGCAAGTTAAATCTATTCTTCAATCTGTGGCTCTGTTGTCATTGGTGTGATGGCCTTCCCTGTTTGCTAGTCATTTCTTCTTTTCAAGGGCATTCACTAAGATACAGGATTGTAGCTGACACTCTTGGGGCCCTACCCAGATCCTGTGGGATCCTTTTGCCTTTTCTGTGGCCCCGTCCCCAGCTGTGTACTTTGCTACAAATGCGACTGTCTTTTGGCGCCTGCTTTTGGGCTATTGCCACGGCCGTGTCTGCTCACACAGAAAGCTGGAAGCACCTAGGGTTTGTTTTCTGGGGTGGCCCTTAGCCAATGACAGCTGGGTGCCGGAGTACGGAAGCCAGCTTCCCTGCCTCCAATCAGGACAAACTGTGAGGTGTAACATTCCAGAGCTCCCTGCAGGGTTAGGCTAAAGATACTCTTTCTGAGACCTTGCCCGTCATCCCATCCTTGCTTGACTTCTTCCTTTTCTGTGACCTGCTCCCCTCCCTTCTCAGGAGTTTCTTCTAAGAGCTCTTCCTGAATAAATCGTTTCATGTGAATTGTCATCTCAGGGTCTGGTGCTGGGGAACTGGTCTATGACAAGGATGATTTAACTCATATCCAGCCCTGAAAGACTGGTGTACCATCTATAGAATTGCACTGTAACACCCAGACATTGTCCTAGAGATACAAATGAGATCCTGAGAGATTACAGAAGATGAAGTTAATAATTCGGTTGGGGGGAGGTAGCAAGCACTTCATTTAGAAAGTATTAGTCAATCTGGGTTTTTAAGGTTGAATAGGAGTTGCCCAGGTAGGAAATATAGTGTGGGGTTGGGGTGTGGCAAGAAGAGGTAAAATGGGCAGAAATTTCTAACTACAAATAACATGTGGTTCCTATGCTTTAGGAATTCAAATTATAGTGAGTGAATGTGGGAAGCCAAACAGGTCTCAGAGAAATTATAACGCAAGGGATAAATAAGGGCTAGAATAAACAGGATGTTGTTGTTGCCTCAGAGAACGAGCTGGGTTTGGAAGAGTGAAAATGAGTTTTCTAGGCAGAGAAGGGAGTAAGGGAATCTGAAGAAGAGAGAACCACATGTGTAAAGATGCAGGGACATGAAAAGGTTTGGATGTCAAAGAGGCTCAAGTTCAAAGTAGCTCTACAGACTCAGAAATACATGATAAGAAAAATATGTCCTTTCCATTCATTTCCTTTTAAAAGAAACTGTCTCAACATGGGGCTAGAATGTTTTGTACATTGCTCCAACACTTGCTAATATCTTCCTTTTTTTTAAAGATTTTTATTTATTTATTTGACACAGAGAGAGAGAGTACAAGCAGGATGAGTGGCAGGCAGAGGGAGAAGCAGGCTCCCCGCTGAGCAGAGAGCCCAACACGAGGCTCGATCCCAGAACCCCAGGATCATGACCTAAGCCGAAGGCAGATGCTTAACTGACAGAGCCACCCAGGTGCCCCCTGCTAATATCTTTCTTTCTCTCTCTTCTTAAACACCAATGGAGCAGGCTAGTTCAGAGCCTTCAGCAGGCAACACTATTGGGATACTTTGTAGCTTACATCCCACATGCTCTTTGAGAACCTTGCCACTCCCCAGTGAGAGGTAGAGTCTATGCCCCCTCCCCTTGGAAACTTGGTGGGCTTTCATGGCTATCCTGGTTAGCAGAATTCCGCAGAAGTGACACTATGTGACTTCCGAGGCCAGATCATAAAACACGATGTGCCTTTCAATTGTCTCTCTCACTCTCTCTTAGGATGTTCCCCCTTGGGACCCATGCTGTGAGGGAGCCCAGGCCACGCTGAGAGGCCCACATAGAACCAGGCCCAAAGCCCTGAGCCCCAGGCCCTGGCAAAGCTCCGGCTGGCAACCAGCACCAACTTGCCAGCTGTGTGAGTGAGCTATCCTGGAAGTGGGTCAATCCACCCAGTGATGTCCCTACAGCAGGGACAAGCCTTCCCTGCCAAGCCCTGCCTAGACTCATGGGTAAAATAAATTATTGTATTGTTTTAACGCCTTCCCTTGTTGGGTAATTTGTTACTTACAATGGGATAACCAAAAAAGTATCTAGATAGACTTTAATTACATTGTTTTGTTTTCCTCTATTCATTTTTACAGTTGTCCTCTATTTATAGCAACACTGATTATCCTCTTGCTACAGTGATATGAAGTTGAATGTGGACTTAGTGACTCACTTCCAAAGAATGAGGTGTGGAAAGGGAAAAAGAGTAACTTGGCAGTGGAGGGAACTAGCAGCCACTAACTTAACCAAGTGATCAAGTTAACATCACCCAGGGATAAGTCAGGTTGATATTAAGTAACCCCTTGTCACAACCAGGGTTCTCCAGAGAAACAGAACTAATAAGACACGTGTGTGTATATACATACATATATAGAGAGAGGGAGAACCAGAGATGGGGTGGGCAGAGATTCAGAGGGGAAAAAGGACAGAAAGAGAGATATATTACAAAGAATTGTCTCACATCATTATGGAGGTTGACAATTCCCAAGATTTGCAGTCATCAAGCTGCAAACCTAATAGAACCAATGGTCTACTTCTAGGCCAAAGGCCAGCAGGAAAAGCCAATGCTTCAGTTTAAGTCCAAAGGCAGGAAAACAAAACAAAACACAAAAAACCCCATGTCCCAGCTCATTCAATATAGCAGGAAGAATTCCTTCTTAACTGAGGGAGGGTTAACATTTTTGTTCTATTCAGGCCTTCAACCAATTGGATGAGGCCCACCTAAATTGGGGAGAGCAATCTGCTTTACTCAGGCTAACAATTTAAATGTTACTTTCATCAAAAACACCCAGAATAATGTTTGATCAAATATTTGGGTGCCCCATGACCCTGTCAAGTAGACATATAAAATTAAACATCAAACCCCAGTATATACAATGTGATGAAGAAGGCACTTCACCTCTATGGTATTCTTTACCAAAACCCATAACTCTGGTCGAATCATAAGGAAACACTTCATATAAACCCAAATTTAGGGGCATTCTACAAAATCACTGACCAGTCCTCTTTGAAAATGCCAAGTCAGGAAAATCAAAGACTGAGAAACTGTCAAAGACCAAAGAAGACTAACAAGATATGATGCCTAAATGTATCAAGGTATCCGGGATTGGATTCTGGAACATGAAAAGAGTTTCATGGAAAGGCTGATGAAATCCAGGTAAAACCTGGACTTGATCTACACCAAGGCTAATTTCTTGGGCTAAAGTTTTAACAATTGTACCATGGTTGCATGAGCTGTCAACCTTCGGGGGCACTGGATAATTTTATATAGGAACTCTGTACTCTCTTTGCAACTCCCTATACATCTAAAATTATTCCAACATAAAAAAGTGTATTAAAATGCATTTAAGTTAAAAAATGAAAGTAGATTTAAAAAATAATATTGAACAATCAATGTTTTTTGAAAGGAAGACTTGAGAATGGTAGAGGAAATAAGAATCCCTTTGTGGGAGAGTTTGCATCTGGGCATCTTAAGAGGCAACTGAAGCACTTGCTTGGTAGGAGGGGCTCCCACAGGGGCTCTCAGCTTCCAGGTCTCTGAGATCAGGCAGGTCCAAATGGAGGGGGAGTCTGATCCTTACTCATGTGACAGAGGCCAGAGGCCAGAGATCCTCCTGGGAATTGTAAGATCATCACAGACAGGAGTCAGGAACAGGGAATGGAGACCATGGAGGAGTTGTGGATGCCTGAGTGACACCAGAACACTATGGAAAAGAAAAAAATAAAACCTTTAATTTATTTGCCAAAATCAGAGAACTGTGAGATCCATTCCAGTGTAAACACTCAACAAATATTGGAGTAGGGTGTCTGGGTGGCAGTCGGTTAAGTGTCCAATTCTTGGTATCAGCTAGAGTCGTGATTTCAGGGTCATGGGATCGAGCCCCAAGTGGGCTCTGCGTTCAGCATAGGGTCTGCTTGGGATTCTCTCTCTCCCTCTGCCCCTCCCTCCACTTGTGCACATGCACGCTCTCTCTCTCAAATAAATAAATAAAATCTTTAAAAAATATATTAGAGTGCTCACTATATGGTAGGCACCTGTTCAAGATTCTGGGGATGCAGCAGTGAAAATACAAAATGTTTTCCATTCCAGAGGGAAAATAAGCAAATAAACAAATATCTTATGTAATCTCAGCTACTGATCATTGCTTTGAATGAAACTACAACCTAGGAAGGACACGGGGAGTAAGGAGAGAGACTCTTTCACATAGAGCATTGAAAGCCTCTCTGAGGAGGGACATTTGAACAGAGAAGTGAATGAAACAAGGGGACAAATCTGGGGAAGACCATTCCAGAGGGAAGGAGGAGGTAGTGCAAAAACTCTTTTAAGTTGAGGATGAGTTTGGCATGTTCGAAGAAGAGCAGGAGGTCAGGGTGGCTGCAACAAATTGAGCAAAGCAGAAACTGGCCAAAGATGCAGTTGAGGAGGAGGGGAAGAGGTCAGATAATGTAGGACGTTGTGGACACAAGGAGGCGTACTGAAGATTTAAATTTTGCACAAAAATGGAGAAGATGCGATCAGTTATAATTCGATATGATGCAATGGGTGATGAATAATTGTTCAAATGATTCAGAACTCTGGGAATTTGAGGAGAGAGGGATTTCTAGAAAAATGCACAGATTAAACATATAAATCTTCCTCTGCTCCATACCAAAACACTACTCAGATGATAGTAAAAGAATAAAACAGATGTAAACCCACAAAAGAGATCAGAAAAAAAGTGAATACAGTTGATGAAAGGTTGTATGAATCGAGGTTCCATCAGAAGAACAGAAACCACTCTGTGTATTTTGGGTAGGAAGGGGGACGTTGAGGCTTACTCCATCATTGGAAGGCTGGGGAATGCAGGGCAAGCAAGCCACTGTCACCCATCTCAGCCTGCATCACCAAAGTGAGTGAATCCCAGGAGCAACCTGGAAGCCCTGTACCTCCCCAAGGGCAAGACCAGGGATAGGACAAAGCGAGTGAAGCAGTTGCCTTGGACACAAACTTTAAGAGAGCACCAAGGCACTATTAGGGTTCTCTAGAGAAACAAACCAATGGAATAGATATATAGAGATATAGACATATATAGAGATATGAAAGGAGATTTACTCTAGGAATTGGCTCATGTAGTTATGGAGGCTGAGAAGTCCCACAATCTGCTGTTTGCAAGCTAGACAATCAGGAAAGCTGGTGTTATAATTCAGTCCAAAGGCCTCAGAGTCACAGGGCCAATGGTGTCACTCCCAGTCTGAGTCTGCAAGACTAAAGGGGGGTGCCAATGTCCAGGGCCAGGAGAGGATGAATGTCCTAGCTCCAGTTAAAAAAAAAATCAAATTCATTCTTCCTCTGCATTGTCACTCTATTCAGGCCCTCAGTGTATTGGATGATGCTCATCTGCATTGGTGAGCGTGATCTTCTTTACTTAGTCTGCCAGTTCGAATCTCTTTCAGAAACACCCTCACAGATACATCCAGAAATAATGTTTTCCCAGCTATCTGGGCATCCCAGAGCCCAGTCGAGTTGACACATAAATAAACCATCCCAATTCACTTATCCAAATAAAGAACATTTTAATGCAATATTTAGAAAAGAAAACTTATGGAAAAAAATCCATGATGAACAAAATGTCAAATTTTTAAATAAAAACAGACACTGACCCTGCCCTTGGACGACCCTGCCTCACTTACCTCACCCTAAATCCCAGCCCTGCTCAAGAGATCTGGGAAGACCCACTGTCTTCTCATCTACCCGCAGGATTAAAAGAAATGACTTATAGTAGCCTGCCTGGAAGCTAATGAGAACTTCAGGCCCAGCTGTTTGCTCCTCTGTCTGCCTACAACTGAAACCAGAAAATAACAATGTCTCTTTTATCTTCCAAATTCTTTACAGGTACCTCACATTAGCAAACACTAAGAAAGAGATTTTTAGAAGTGTAATTCTAGGCATCCTCCCTGTGATCCCAAGGGAACTATAGAAGAGGGAGGTAAGGCTGTCAAATTAGTAACAGCTAATCCAGCAGAGAGATGTCAAGAAATTTCAAAAGCTGGAAATCAGGTAAAGATAGAACAGAACTGAAAATATAATATCAAATATTTGCAGAGAGGAAGAAAATAACAAGCAAACCAATTTGTAGCATCTTGAATATGTCAGTGTTATGGGCTGGATTTTGTCTCCCCACCAAATTCATATGTTAAAGTCCTAACCCTCAGTACTTGGGAATGTGACTGTATTCGGAGGTAGTCTTTAACGAGGTGATTCAGGGGGTGCCTGGGTGGCTCCTGTGGTTAGGCATCCGACTCTTGTTTTCTGCTTAGGTCAAGATCTCATGGTCCTAGGATCCAGCCCAGCGTGTCATGCTCCCTGCTCAGCAGGAAATCTGCTTCAGGATTCTCTCTCTCTCCTTCTACCCTACCCCACTCGCACTCTCAAATAAATAAATCTTTAAAAAATAAATAAAGAGGTGGTTCAGTTTAAGTGAAGTCACTTACAGTGGACCGTTAATCCAAAAGGCCAGAACCCATGACCCTGAGATCAAGACCTGAGCTGAGACCAAGAGCCAGACGCCCAACCGACTGAGCAACCCAGGTGCCCCAAGATCACCCATTTCATTGGTAGATGAGAAAAACATGTCCATATTAATGAGCACATCACTAACTACTCTACTTCTTATTTTCTAAACCTTTATTGTGAAAATTTTCAAACATAGAGAAAAGCTGAAAGAATAAAAACATTAAACACTCATTCTTCTATTTCTGCCAATGCAAACAGACCTAACTGTCTCTTATTGGCCCACTCAACTGTCCAGTCTGCAGTTAGCTGGGCATTTCCCCTGCCTGAAACAACCCTGTTCTCCCCAGGCATAGCCTTCTAGAGGCAGGGGAGCCAACCATCAACCAAATTAGAACGGATTGTATTATTTTACTCACTCATTTATTCCTAAAATACCTATTGAGCTTCTATTATGCGGTAGGCACTGTTCTGTATGCTAGAGATAAAGCAGTAAATAAATCAAGCAAAAATACCTGCTCTTAGGAGCTTACATCCTAATGGAGAAAGACACAAACAAGTAACATACACAGCGTAACTGATGAAAATTGATGCGATGGAGAAAAATAAAGCAGGAAAGGGGAACAGAACACTGGAGGTTGCAAATTAAATAGAGTGATCATCAAAGTCTTGCTGGGAAGGCAACTTTTGAGCGACGAACTGAAGGAGGTGAAATAGTGAGCTAGGCAAAAATTAGAAAAAGGAGCGTTCCAGGCAGAGGGAATCACAATGCAAAGACCTTGAGATGGGAGCATGCCTGGGAGTGTTTGAGAAACAGCAAGGAGGCGGGCATGGGGGAAGTAAGTGAAGGGCAAGTATAGGATATGAGGGTTAGAGTGGTAGCTGGTTTAGTGGCACTCAATACTGTAGGGCTCCAGGACAGACCACATGGCAGGGCATAAAACAACTCCCAATATGTTTAAAGGGTTGAAATGATACACTGTACATTCTCTGACCACAGTTGAGGAAAATCAAAAATCAGTAACAGAAAGAAATGTGGGGAATTCACCAATATGTGAACATTAAAGAAAATATTCCCAACTAACCAATGGTAAAGGAAGAAACCCCAAGGAAATTAGAAAATATTTTGAGATGAGAAAAAAAAAGCAAGGAAAATACTTTGAGATGAATGAAAATGAAGATTCAACATATCAAAATTTTATGGGATGTAGCTCAAGCAGTTTTTAGAGGGAAATTTATAGCTGAAAATATCCATATTAAGAAAGAAGAGGGGCGGGCACCTGGGTGGCTCAGTTGGTTAAGCGACTGCCTTCCGCTCAGGTCATGCTCCCGGAGTCCTGGGATCGAGTCCCGCATCGGGCTCCCTGCTCCGCGAGGAGCCTGCTTCTCCCTCTGACCTTCTCCCCTCTCATGTGCTCTGTCTCTCTCATTCTCGCTCTCTCAAATAAATATAAATCTTAAAAAAAAGAAGAAGAAGAAGAAGAGGGGCGGGGCGCCTGGGTGGCTCAGATGGTTAAGCGTCTGCCTTGCCTTCGGCTCAGGTTATGATCCCAGGGTCTTGGGATTGAGCCCAGCGTCTGGCTTCCTGCTCGGCGGGGAGCCTGCTTCTCCCTCTCCTTCTACTGCTCCCCCTGCTTGTGCTCTCTCACTCTCTCCATCAAATAAATAAATAATGGAGAGAGACACAGTGAGAGAGGGAACACAAGCAGGCAGAGTGGGAGAGGGAGGTGCAGGCTTCCCACGGAGCAGGGAGCCCGACGCGGGACTCGATCCCAGGACTCTGGGATCATGACCTGAGCCGAAGGCAGACGCTTAACGACAAAGCCACCCAGGCGCCCCAATAAATAAAATCTTTAAAAAGAAAGAAAGAAAGAAAGAAAGAAAGAAAGAAAGAAAGAAAGAAAGAAAGAAAGAAAGAAAGAAAGAAAGAAAGAAAGAGAAAGAAAGAGAAAGAAGGAAAGAAGAGGGGCGCTTGGGTAGCTTAGTTGGTTAAGCATCTGAGTCTTGATTTCAGCTCAGGTCTGTATCTCAGGGTCATGAGTTCCAGCCCTGTGTTGGGCTCCAGGCTGGGCGTGGAGCCTACTTAAAAATAAAAAATTAAAAAAAAATAAATAAAAGAAGAAAGAAAGAAGAAAATCTCAAGTCAATAACCTAATCATCCACCCTGAGACACAAGAAAAGGAAGAGTAATTGAATTATGTAGGGCCATATGGGATTTGGCTTCTATAACCTCTGAACATCTTTTGTATCCTGAGACTTGGAATGATGGTTAATTTTATGTGTCAACTTAACTGGGGTAAGGGATGCCCATACAGCTGGGAAAACATTATTTCTGAGTACTTCTGTGAATAGATTAGCATTTGATTTGGTGGAGGGAGTAAAGATCACCCTCACCAATGTGGGTAGGCATCATCTAATCTACTGAGAACCGGAATAGAAGAAAAAGGCAGAGAAAGGGCACATTTTCTTTCTTTTTCTTGAGCTGGGATGTCCATCTTCTCTGCCTGCTTGTTTGAGCTCTCATGCTGTAAACAAGTGTTCTTTTTGCAGCCTATTTAGTGCCCAGTTTTTCACATTTTCATGCTTTTTGTTGCTGATGTTGCTGTTTAAAACAGCATCTGAGCATAGCATTGACATGCTGCCCAGTATTTGTAGGCACAAAAAAGCTGTGATATGCCTTTCAGAGAAAATATATGTGTTAGATAGGTTTCGTTTATGCAAGAGTGATAGTGCCATTGGCCATGAGTTCAATGTTGATTATTCAATCATGTATATTAAATAAGGTATCTTTATTTTTTTAAATTTTAAATTCTTTTTCTTAGCACGCAAGTGCATGCAAGTGGGGGAGGGACACAGGGAGAGAGAGAATCTTAGACAGGCTCATGTTCAGCGAGGAGCCCGTCATGGGGCTCTATCCCATGACCCTGAGATCATGACCTGAGCTAAAATCAAGAGTTGGAGCCACCCAGAAGGCCCTAAATAAGGTATCTTTAAACAGAAACACACATTTTAAAAAGTTATTTATTGATCAGTTGATGAATATGTTATGATCAGAAACTTGCAAGAACCTAACTCTATATTTTGCTTAGGAGTGATAGTTCAATATCTGTTAATTCAATGTTTGTGGCAATTTTATAAAACATAACTATCGCAAGGACAAACACTAAGAATCGACTGGTCATTTCTAGTTTTAAAGGCAATCTGACTGTGACATCTCTCACCCATACCAACTGAATAACCTGATTGAAGGAGGTCACTTTCACTATTTCATTCTTCTTATTATATCCATCTCAAAGCTGCAAGTAGTATTTTGGGAGAGCAACATCCCAGTGGAGACCTCCTGCATAAAGGAGCACTGCTGTCCGCGGTGCTGATCATACAAAGGCAGCTTCCCGCAAGACTTATCTGTTAGCCAAAATGCTGGCTAAACTCTCTCCAGGGGAAGGTTTTCATTGGCTGGCTTGGGAAGCACGCCCTTCCCTGAACCAAATGTGTCCAGAGAGAGAAATGTTATGGTTGGTGTTAAGGTTAGAGTTCCTACCAATATCACAGAGACTAAGGTAGGAATTGATGTTTCCCCAAAAGAAAATGTAGGCTCTGTTGCCAGTAGAAAGTGGAATGGATTCCACATAGATAAGATAAACAGATTTCATCAAGAACTCCCCTGTGATAGTCATCTGTGTGCTTTCAACACACTTCCCCCATCATTATAGGTTATCTGTGTATGTTTCTTGATCTTTAAAGAATCTGATTCTGATGAAAGAATTTTTTTTTTTTTTTACGCTAGGAAAATGAGGCTAACTTTTGTCAGAAGAAGGAAGAAAGTGTGGAGTTTCTTTGGAGAAAGAAATTGTCCTAGAAAATGGATGTAACCAAATTTGCATTTCTCTAATATTGTAACAATTAATGTTATCGCCCCTGACTAAGACTACACTCAGAAATATTACCTTGGTCTTTGGAAACTAGGGTCTGATTAATAAATAAGAATGACTTTTATTATGCCACCACTCCACATTAGCCCAGCAAGTCATATAAGTCTCAGAATCCTACCATCCTATTACATAGTATACATATGAGCCTGGAAGTTTGAGTGCCACCGACTCTACACCTGATTCACATCATGCTGTAGGTTCTGTGGAGGTAATTTGGTGAACTTTGGGCCTTACTGAGCTAGCTATAGAGGTCTAGGATCAAGGACAGTCTATTTTCTTGTCAGAATTCAAATTCCCTTTTTCCCTTTTAGTAGCACAGGGTTCTCACCGGTGTCGTCTAGCATAGAAAAATGTTCCCCAGAAGATTTGTAGATCCTTCATCTGGGACTGGATATGGGATACACTCACTTTAAGAAACAAAAATGTCAGGGCATCTGGGTGGCTCAGTTGGTTGAGCATCTGACTCTTAATTCAGCTCAGGTCATGATCTTAGTGTCGTGAGATCGAACCCCGTGTCAGGCTCTGCACTCAGCGGGGTGTCTGCTTCTCTCCCTCTCCCTTTGCCCCTCCCCCACTCACACGCTCACTCTCTCTCTAAAATAAATAAATGAATAAATCTTAAAAAAGAAAAGAAACAAAATGGCATCTCTCCATTCAAGTGGGAAGATAGGACTTTTATCCTCTATATTATTTGGGAGTCTTTTGGCTTTTAGTGAAAGAAATTGAACTCAAAATGTCATAAGCATGGGGCACCTGGGTGGCTCAGTCATTAAGCATTTGCCTTCGGCTTAGGTCATGATCCCAGGGTCCTGAGATCGAGCCCCACATCAGGCCCCCTGCTCAGCGAGAAGCCTGCTTCTCCCTCTCCCACTCCCCCTGCTTGTGTTCCCTCTCTTGCTGTCTCTCTCTCTGTGTCAAATAAATACATAAAATCTTTTTTAAAAAATGTCATAAGCATAATAGCAAATTTATTAGCCCAAATGACTAAAAAGTCTGGGACACAGACCCAGCTTAAGGTAGTTGTGCGTCCAGAGACATTTTATCATTAGGGCTGGAACTCTTTCCATCTCTCAGCTCTGTTTTCCTTTGTGTTGGCTTCTCTCCCAAGCCCCATGTGATACTCCCCGCAGCTCTTGGATCACACAGTCCTTTCTGATAGTAGCCCCCCTGCCAAAAGAGAAGTTCTCTTTGCAATCTTCCAGAAAACATCCTGGGTGGGAATGACTTTCATTTGATTTAACTGGGGCTCAGGCCTATTCCTGAACAAAACACTAAGACCTGAGTGATGTGATAAGCTGATTGGCTAGACCTAGAGCCAGAAGTGGGATCACCCCAACTCAACCACATGGACTGAGAAAGGTGGATGAATGATTCTCCAAAGGAAACTCAGAGACGTCTCCAGAAAAAGAGGGAATAGATGTTGGTAGAAAAAAAGAGGAAAAAAGAAAACATGACTGCCACACCATTGCTTTTGGCAAAAAGTCTATGTACTTAGGGGACAGTGTAAGTCTCATTTCATATTGATTTTTCCTAAGTGGCTTGGAAGTGGTATTATTGGCAACAAAGGGATGTTTTGGTTCCTTTCTCACTCACTCTCACCACATTCTTAGAGAAATGCCCATCTATCTGTAGTGGTGGACCTCTACGGCCATATTTGTTTATGTGTCTCTATCCTGAATGGACCAGGGATGAGGGCACCTTACCCAAAGAAGCTAGTTATTGCAAATCTGGTAGCCAGTCAAATTCTTCGTAGGGATCCACTGAGGCTGAGAGGGGTTTTGATTTTGCTTATACTATTTTGAGTTGGTTTCTGTTACTTGAAACCAAATGACTTCACCAAGACGAATTCCAGTCACAGGATTCCAGTAGCACTGAGGAAAGAGCAGCTGATGTTGAATGTAAGTGATTTTAATGTTCTCTGAACTTGGCCCCTGGTGGTTGCATTTCCTAGGTTCTGAGCTTGGAAGTTATCAGGCTATCAGTGGCTTGCTGCTGGGCCTCTCACTAGTCGCAATAGTCTTGAAATGCAGGGTCTTTCAAGGCTTCTTTTTGAGTGAAGCTGTATCCGTTTTCAATCGCCGCAGCAATGGCATGACTGGGGTCCCTGGGATCAACTGAGGGGCTGGCTAGGCAATTCTGCTTATCTTGATTGGTCTTGCTATACAGAAAAATCGCATAGAAGGGATCACATGGATAAGAAGGATTGGGAAGGTGGGAAACATTGAGCTTTTAGATAGGGTAGCCAGGGAAGTTCTAACTGATAGAATAACAATAAAGCAAAGACAAGAAGGAGGCAAGGGGATGATCCACATGATTATCTGGGTGCATTAGTGTGTGTGTGTGTGTGTGTGTGTGTGTGTGAAGAGTGATGCTGGTAGAGCGAACAACAGTAACAAACGCTGAGGCAGAAGGGTGTCATCATATCCAAGGAACAACACAGGGACCAAAGAGAAAGAAGCAGAATGCGTCAGAGTGGTGGGAGATGAGGAGAGGTGATAACAGGGGTCAGACACAGAGGACACTGTGGGTGACCATAGGGCTTTGGCTTTTGCTAAGGATAAAGCAAAAAAGCCATTGAACGGGTTTAAGCAGAGCGACATGATCTGACTCTAAATTAATAGCATCCCTTTGGCTAGTATATTGACCATAGGCTGTAGAGGGGCTAGTGAGGGGAATATGGCAATGATCCAGGTGGGATATGGTGACAGACCAGCCACAGAGGCATCACTTGGAAAGTTAGAAATGCAGATTCTCAAGCCCCGCCCCATGCCTGTAGAGGTAGAATCTGCATTTTAACATGATCCACAGTGATTGTATGCACATTAAAGTCTGAGAAGTTCTGTGTGAGAAGAGAACGCTTCCTTTCTCTGGGCCTGTTTTCTTCCCTACTCTAAGGGGCTGGACCGAGGTATCTCTATGGTCCCTTCCAGTTGCAATTTTCTTTTCTCTTCTTTTTTATTTAAGATTTTATTTATTTATTTGAGAGAGAGAGGGAGAGAGAGGGAGAGAGAGAGAGAGAAAGAGAAGCAGACCCCCCGATGCGCAGGGAGCCCCATGTGGGGTTCGATTCCAGGACCCTGAGATCATGACCTGAGCCAAAGGCAGATGTGTAACCGACTGAAACACCCAGGCACCCCCCAGTTGTCATTTTCTAAGCCCCTTTCTTACAGCTATCTGTGTGCATCGCTATGAAAAGCCAGCTGAAGAGACCAAAGGATAAACGGCCTGGCTGCAAAACCCCTACTGCCCACAGCCAGACGCAGGTGGGCACTGAAGCAGCTTCATGATCCAGGTCAGTGGGGAGCCTGGGGTAAGAGGCTGTTGGGATTTCTCCTGGTGCTGGGGTGGAAGGGCGCCCAACTGGACCAGAGTGGAAGGTGTCGGGCAGTAACAGGGTGGCAGGAGGCGCTGTGAAGTGCTGGTGGAAGGTGCCGCCCAGACCCAGAGGGCGTGCAGGGTGCTGGGTGGCCTCAGGGAGGCAGCAGGCACTGCGCTGCGCTACGGTAAGGCACAGGGCCGGACGCACCTGGGCGCAGATTGGCCTCAGGGTGGCAGGGGGCGCTGTGGAGTCGCGGCTGGCACATCCCGGGCCTCCTGGGGAATACACCTGCGCAGGTGGGAGTGGCCCCGAGGGGGCGGGGCTGCAGGGGCGGGGCTGCAGGGGCGGGGCCCAGGTCAGGCCCACAAGAGCCGGAGGCCGCGGCGGCTGCGGGATGCTCCAGCTGTACGCGGAGCAGAACAGATCGCACACGGATCGCGCGCACGCGAGCCCCGGACTCCGGAACTGAGCGAGGTGAGCCTAGAGCCAGGTCGGGTCGCGCGAGTTTGGGGCTTTCAGGCACCGGAGCGGCCGCGGGGCCGGGTGGCTTCTCGGACACAGTCCGCGCGGTTGGCGGCGGAGCCGGCATCAGCCGGGGGCTGCCTCCCCGGTGGCTGGGATGCTGGGACACCTTCCCAGGTCAATCCGGGTCCAGCCAGCTCTCTGGCGTCGCCCACGCCGTGGCCTGGGACACAGAGCTGGGGCGATAGGCATTTCTGGGCTACTCAGGAACAAGGTCCGGGACTCCCGGGGTCCGGGGCCGCGCCTTGCCTTGTCTCGCCGCCCAGCCCCTGTTCAGCCCCCTTTCTTGGCCTTGGTGTGACTTGACCGCGATTGTTCCCTTTACCTTCTGGAATGTTTTCTCTGGGGTGACTGTGGTTGCAGAAAGAAGCAAACACTTGAATCGGTTTGGATTCTCTCTGGAGGCTTCAGCGGATTGACTTCTGCCACAGCACAGCGTGCGATCGCTCTGTGCAGGGTAGGCAGGAGCTGCGGAGTCGCGGGGGAGGAGCTCGGGTCCCGTGCCCAGAGCCTGAAACTTGGGGTCCCTGCCTGGGGCATGGGAGATTGGCGAGGTCGGGGGTGAGCCAGCGGGGCGCAGTAGAGAATCGTGGTCATGAGCGGCCCTGGAATTTGAAAAAAAAAAATCCTTTGAATCTTGCTATCTGTGTGGCTTTGGACAAGTTATCTAATCATTCTGCACCTCGGTCTCCCCCCTCTGTGAAATGGGCACAGTACTAGTACTTTATATAATTATGAGCATTAAATAGGTCATGTGTAAAAAAGAGCTGCATAGGATGGCTGGGAGTACGAAAGGATCAATAAATAATAGCCGCTGTTCTTGCTGTTGTTGCCATTATTATTACTATTTGGGGAGCAGCACAGCTAGTAGCTGAGTGTGGACTCCTAAGTTCAAATCCCAGCTGAGCCACTTTCTAGTGTGACTTTGGACAAACTAAACTTCTCAGGATCTCCATTTCATTTGTATAATGGGGGAATGAGGATGCCTACCTCAGAAATCTGTTGTGGAAATGAACTGAGTTAATACCTGTAAAGTACTTTGAAGAGTGAATGCTTGGTGTCAGCTATGGGTTCTTCCAAAAGGCATCATGTTCAATCAAGCAGCACAACCTAATAGTAACCACAACCTTGCTTTGCTTTGAAGTTGAAACACTGTTTGTATGAACATTTACCAGTTTTGTGATGAGCAAGATGGGTTCCCTTCTTTTTCTTGTGGCTTCGGTGACATGGGTGGCTGATCTCCTGGGGTCCAGGTCAGTCCTGGAGAATGAGCTGATGCGGCAGAGGGACCCCAGGGGTTGTCTTCAGTGAGGAGAGTTAGAGACAGGAGCACCCAGAATCTGTGATTCTAAACATTCCCAGAGGAGAAAACCTTCCCTGGGTTGCAGTTTTATTTGACAGGAAATTGAACCTGGACCCAGGTTTTAATTTTGTATTTTTTAAAAGATTTTATTTATTTATTTGAGAGAGAGAGAGAGAGCACAAATGGGGGGAAGGACAGAAGGACAAGTAGACTCCCTGCTGAGTGTGGAGCCCAAGGCAGGACTCGATCCCAGGACCCTGAGATCATGACCTGAGTGGAAGTTAGATGCTTAACCAGTTGAGCCACCCAGGCACCCCTGGACCCACGTTTTTTTTGTTTTTTTTTTTAAAGATTTTATTTATTTATTTGAGAGAGAGAGAGAATGAGAGATAGAAAGCATGAGAGGGAAGAGGGTCAGATGGAGAAGCAGACTCCCTGCTGAGCAGGGAGCCCGATGCGGGACTCGATCCCGGGACTCCAGGATCATGACCTGAGCCGAAGGCAGTCGCTTAACCAACTGAGCCACCCAGGCGCCCTGGACCCACGTTTTTAAAACAAACAAACAAACAAACAAACAAACTTTTTAACTTATTTGCTTTTGGATTGTAGAGAGAAGAGGTGGGGATGAGAAATATTTTCAATGATAAAGTAAGTTACATTCCTCTTGCCAAGAGGCTAACAGCATAATTTTGAGGGTCAAGAAGGCTTTTTCCATCCCAGTAAGGTCATATGCGTCTGGGAGGGAGCGCTGTTGGAGGGATGTCGCTGCCTCAGGACATCTCCCTTGCCCTCCTCTCCCCCAGCACTCTTACTTCCTTTACATCATAAACCTGAAACCCACTAGCATGATAAACTTGAAAGCCTCCCAGCTTTGCCCCAGTTCCCAAATTTGGACAATATCCCACGGGGTCAAAATGGAGAAAAAGTAACTCCTGAAGTCCAGAATCCTGCCTGAAGAACTTGATGGGGCAAACTAAAGTCCTTGTCCCAGACACAGGCCCTCTGGGGGCATGGGGACCACCCTGTATATCCTACCCAAAGTAAGGTGTACCCTACGTTACCTCTGTCACCGATGGCAGGCAGAGGAGGCAGAGTTTCCATATGCCTCCCCTCCCCCTTTACCAGTGCTCACAACTGTTGGGAGGCAGTTACACTGACTATCCAGAGTTTGGAAATTAAATAACTCAGTATTCCCTCTTTTTCCTTCTTCCTTGAGGAGGGGACAGCACCCAGCACAACACCAGGCCCCCCCAAAGCATATATCATGGTGGAGAAGGCTGCAAGTTTCCAATCCAGTTCCTCCCCTTACTAGCGGTGTGGCCTTGCATGAACTACTCCACTTCTCTGAGCTTGTTGAAACACAAAATGAAATATATGTAGATTATATGTATATATAGAGAGACTGTAGATATTTATGAGACTAATGGGAGTTTATATATTATAACCATGAGATGACTCTCCCTATATATAGACAATATATATAACATACAATACCCACATATTAGTTCATTCCTTTTTTTTTAAAGTTTTATTTATCTTATGAGAGAGAGAGAGAAAGCACAAGCAGGGGGTGAGGCAGAGGGAGAAACAGGCTCCCTGCTCAGGGAGCCCGATGTGGGGCTCAATCCCAGGACCCCGAGATCATGACCTGAGCCAAAGGCAGACGCCTAACCAACCAAGCCACCCAGGCATCCCATTAGTTCATTTCTAAAAAGAATGTTGTTCCATGTTGTAAAGTTTCTGTATCTGCAATGCATCATGTACGTTGATGAATGTGGTAATTTGCTTTCCAACACTTTCCCCCAAAGAAAGCTGGTATTGAATTAAAGTGTATTCCCCTAATTAGTTATGTTAGAATCAAGAAAATATGGCACGATGCCTGGCAAATATTAAGTGGCCAAGTGTTGTGGGCTATTGTTTAGAAGGCGCTCTAGAAACACCGAAGGCTTGAATGTAAAGAGAAGTTAAACAGAAATGAAACAGAAACTCTACTTGCAGGGAAAGCAGAGGGGAAAATCCTGGAAATCACGGCTGGGAGTGGACTGAACAGGATCTAAGTTGGCTGCCAAGCAATTCTCTTGGCAGGTTGTATCTGTCAGAAGAGATGTGCAGGGCACTTGCTCAGCGAGACACTGAGCTAGGCATGGGGCGGGGGGGGGGGGGGGCAAAGGGGTTAGTGAGATAGGAATGCTGCCCTCAAGGGGGCAGGTTGAGGGCAGTGATAAGGTGTGGGTGGTCATGCTCTAAATACGGCAGAGCATGATAAGAGTGGTGCAGAGGCCGATGTGCACAGGGCTCCTGTTCCAGGCACCCAGGGGAAAGGTTCTTCAAACATGTCCAGTGATTCACGGGTTAAACCCCACCCAGCCCCCGCACGGCTGGGCCTGGGGGCTGCAAGAGGAGGAGGCTGCCCTTTGGCAGCTGCTACGTCCAAAACCCCAAATACCCTGGAAAAGGGGCCAGGACCTCAGAAAGCAGACTTGTCCAGCCCCCAAAGGGAAAAAGGAAGGCGGCCTCCGAGGGCACGTGGGCTGGTGTTTCCCAGAGTCCGGCCTCCAGGGACCAGCCAGCGCTTGCTGGTTCGGGGGGGGGGGTGGCACTGTGAGCTCACCTGCTTTTCTTCTCCGTCCCTCCAGCGTGCCTGCCCCTCCACGTCCCATGCTCGCCATGGCTCCTGGAGAGAAGATCAAAGCCAAAATCAAGAAGAATCTGCCGGTGAGGGGGCCCCAGGCGCCTACGATCAAAGAGCTGATGCGGTGGTACTGCCTGAACACCAACACCCACGGCTGTCGCCGCATTGTGGTGTCCCGCGGCCGCCTGCGGCGCCTGCTCTGGATTCTGTTCACGCTCACCGCCGTGGCCCTTATCTTCTGGCAGTGTGCACTCCTCATGGCCTCCTTCTACACCGTCTCTGTCTCCATCAAAGTCCACTTCCAGAAGCTGGATTTTCCTGCTGTCACTATCTGCAACATCAACCCTTACAAGTAAGAGGCAGGAGCAGGGCTATGGGTGGGGTCTGCACCCCCTCCAGAGGCCACAGCCCCTCTCCAAGGTACCATGCGCCACCCTGCAGACATGCTTTTTAAAAATCAGAATTCATTGCCAACCTTGGTAAACTCTCTCTCCCAGGTTCTAAATCTGTACCAAGTTTTCTATCTAACAGCTGCTCCTGAGGATGGACTAGCTCAGGATGTGCAGGAGGGGGAGGCAGCAGGGGTCAGTTTCACTTGGAGGTTGGACCTGGAATGGACTAAACCCGCCCCCTAGCCCAGGCAACTGGGAGCGCACACATGCGCGCACACACACACAGACACACACACACACACACACACACACATGGGTACACACAACCAGTTTAGCCATTTCCCCTGAGCCCTGTAAGCTTACACCTCACTCTCCCCAAAATGTGAGCTGGAAGCTGACTCAGAAGTGACACCCAGGTGACTTCCAGAAGCATCTCAGCTGCCCCAAACCCTCATCTGAGTGAACCCAGCCCCACTAATTGAGATCACTGGGCTCTGGGCAGGATCAACCCTTGGTCTTGCCCTATTGTCTGCCAAGGGGCCTGTTCTAAATGGGTCACTGGAGTCCTGCTCGGGATTATTGAAAACTGATCTGTGAGGCAGGTCAGAATCTGGCAGAATTTGTCTGAGCAGGTGTGGGTGTGGAGAGAAGGGAGGAGCAGGGGAGGAAGCGTATCAAAGTAAACCACCTGGTCAAAATCAAAATCAGGTCTAAGACTCATTCTCCCCCCTCAGAGTCTTTTTGTCTCTCTCTCCCTCTCTTCCAGCCATCCATAATCAGACAAGCTGTCGTGCGGTGTGCCAGAGTCTGGGGCATAGAACCGAACAACCCAACAGTCTTTGTCCTAGTGGAGCTGAGTTGTGGTGGAGGAGTGAAATATTAACAAATATAGTTCCACCAATAAAATTAATAGTGAATGTTTTCACACACACACACACACACACACACACACACAAGATAAACTCATAGAATCTCTGCAATAATCCCATTTCACAGAGGAGAAAACTGAGACACAAAAAGGCTAAAATAACTGGTCCAAGGTCACAAATCCAGAACGAGGATGGGTAGCTGGACCCCAGGTAGTTTGGCTCTGCAGTTTATACACTCAGTCACCATGCTGTGTCGCCTAGTCACAGAGCAAGGGGTAGAGAGAGAAGAGAGGGGGCGGTTAGGAGGGAGACCAGGACTACTTGTATAATGAAAAGTTAAAGATGGTGTTATGCTTCATTCCATCCTGTATCATTCTTCTGTGTTCTTGGGGGTTGTCAAGGTGACAGTTCTACCTCCCCCCTCCCAGCACTGACTCTAGGGGAGTTCATGACAGGGACTAGTGAGCTTGGTGGAGATGCACACTGTCCCCTGGACAGACTTCTCGTTAGCAGGGATCGTCTGCACTGTAATTGTCCTCACTGTGGCTGGTTTATGGGAGGCACTTGATAGTCACCACTCCAGAAATGCTGGTTGGGGCAAACTCACCAACACACCCCGAGAGCAAGCAGATGGTAGTGGCAGAAATGAAGGCATGAGAAGTCATGCAAGGGTCACACAGGAGCCTGTCACCGTTTACTTAAGCCAACAGTCACTTTGGATGGGGCAAATCATAAAAGGCTTGGTCTCCTTGGCCAAGGAGGCAGGCGAGAAGTGGGCCCAGGGCTGACACACATTGATGGAGAGCAGAGGGCGGAAGCACCAGTGCTCTGTCAGAGGAGCTTCCCCTTTCCCTGACTCCTCCTTCCCACCTTGGCAGGTACAGTGTGGTGCGGGACCTTCTAGCTGACTTGGAACAGGAGACCAGAGTGGCCTTAAAGACCCTGTATGGCTTTCCAGAGAATACGTCTCGAAAACGCCGAGAGGCAGAGTCCTGGAATTCGGCTTGGGAGGGCACACGGCCTAAATTCCTCAAACTGGTCCCACTGATGGCTTTCGGTCAGGATGAGACCGGTAAGGCCAGGGACTTCCTCACAGGGCGGAAGCGGAAATTCAATGGACGCATCATTCACAAGGCGTCGGATGCCATGCATGTCCACGCGTCCAAGGAGGTGGTGGGATTCCAACTGGTGAGATACGCGTCCTCACAGCTGGGGGACATGGGATGGGCTGGAGATGGTGGGTCCAGTAAGGTTTCTCCTTTTCCACTGTCTCTATGGTCCTGCCCAAAGAAATACACCCAGTTCAGGGTGAATTTTCTGCAAGCAACTAAAACTGACTCAGGCAATATTGAGCAGGAAAAAAAATGTCTTAGAAAGGGACCAGTAGCTCAGGGAGGCTACTCAAAGGACAGAAATTAGGCAAGATCCAGGGATCTAGGTGGCAAGAAATGGTGGAAAGTCATTTCACGTATGGCTGCTGGATTAAACTTCAAGTAAACTATTTTCATGCTTTTTGCTAATCCATCCATAAGGACAATTCAAATTCCATCTTGGGACTATCTGATTGGCCAAGTTTGGGTCACCTAATGGCTAACAGAGGGTGAGGCATCATGGTGGACAGTCTCATCAGACTGTATCCAATAGGGGAAATGACATTCTACCAAAGCCAAATTAGGGTGCAGACCCCTGAAGGAATAAAACAGATAATAAAGAGCAGAAATACCCACTGTTCCCTGCAGTACTTGCCTTTGTTAGGTGCCTGACTTTTCATCTCTCTCCTTCTTGGTCCCATTTGAGGGGCTCTGAAGAAGCAGCCATTTACCAAAATCAAATTCCATTAGTGACCTGGGCAAAGTCAATCAATCACCCTATCTCTCCATGCCCCAGACTCCTCTGTAGGATGAGACACCTGGTGGAATGAGACCACCTCTTCCTATACCTCATACCTGGCTTGCCAATTGTGAGACCTCAGAGCACAGTTACAAATCCTGAAAAAACAGCCCTTTCTCCTAATCACTGAGACTTTTCAAAGTCTTCCTGGGTATTTTCATGAGATACCCACTCCCCGTAATCCTTGAGTGCAAAATCAATCCTTCAATGTCTGTCCGTTTGAGAGCTTCCAAACTCTGTGTGATGAGAACATCTGAAACCTACTACAGTCTCCCTCTAAGGCTTTCATTATTATATATTTAAATGCTGGTCCTCCCAACTACTCTCTGAGGTTGGGAAGGATGGCATTTTAGCCGACATTTGGTAGGTGAAATAATGGAGCCATAAAACGCCTTGCCCAAGATCCTGCAGAGAAATCATCTTGGAGTCTGGGCAAGCATCCAGATTTCTAGACTGCTGACCCAAAAGGAAATGGCTAGAGGTGTGTGGGAAGTCAGTAGCAATAATCAACCATAGCCTGGATATCTGGAGATGCTAAAGAAACTGGTTTTTCTTCTTATCTGGTAAGCAGTCGCAGGGAGTAGTGACAGTGAAACTCTGTCCTCCTCCCAGCCCCATCTCGGTCCTTGAGGCTGATGTCTCTCAGCCCCTGGAAGTAAGAGGAAGCCCATCCTTGCTTCGGGTGTCCCTCCTGTTCCCCCTGAGTGTCTGGTCTAGAGTCCCAGTTCCTTATCCTCACCGTCCTTCAGAAGGCCAGTGCTAGTGCCAATGGCTTCAGCCTACTGTCTCCTCTTACCCACAGTGTTCAAATGACACGTCCCACTGCGCCCTCTACACCTTCAGCTCGGGAGTCAATGCCATCCAGGAGTGGTACAAGCTGCACTACATGAACATCATGGCACAAGTCCCTCTGGAGAAGAAAATCAACATGAGCTACTCTGCTGAGGAGCTGCTGGTTACCTGCCTCTTTGATGGGGTGTCCTGCGATGCCAGGTCAGGAGAGGAGTCTGCTCCTTTAGCTCTGAGCCCCTTGCCTGCACCTGCAGCTCAGCTTGGGAGGGCTTGGGAGCAGAAGATGCTCTTCTCTGATGCTGCCCTTGGGAAAACAGCTTACATGGGAGCTAGGCTCTAGAGTCAGTGAGGAAGAGAGAGATGGCACAGAGTCAAAATATCCTTGAACTCATTAAGTTACTCATAAAAACAGAGTGGTTGATGGTATATGTATAACCTTGGATGCTACCATCATACACACCAATGACTGAGAACCATTGGCCTAGCACAGAGACGGAAACAAAGGAAAGAAGGGAAGGTGGGAAAGAGAGAGGAAGAAGGGTCTATGTGCAGATGGGTGAGCTCTCAGACCTTTCTGCCTTTAAGTTAACACTCAGACCTCTAGTGGTGACTGAGCAGTGGTGGGACATTCTAGAGTGTTCCTGCCTATCCAAAAGGCTTACTTCACTCTATTTAAACAGTAAGCCATTCTATATGTAAGGAGATATATTGGTCCTTATGAAGCTGAGTGATTGGAATCATGTCCACTTGAGGGTTGGGTTCTAAAGCCAGTGTAAGGACACATGCCTTGTGCTTCCTTCCCTGGAGATCATTTCCTGGTATTGGAATGGAAAAAAATGTCAAGTGTTGGCTGAGAAATTCACAAGCAGAGGAATCTGGGGGCAGACATATGGCACAAGGAGTGCCACATCAGGATGGAGACAAAGATGGGAGGATTAAGAGAGGGAACAAAGCAGAGAATAGTCCTATATCAATGTGTGTGTCAGCCTGGGTGAGGGGCTTTGGTTATGGCTTATCAGACTGAAGGTGGAGAAAGTAAGTCATGTCTATTATCCATTGTCCATAAAAGAGAGTTGGCCTCATAAGCATGGCCCATCCAGCCTTCAGCTCAGATGCACAAGGGGAGTTCCCACCAAAGCTCCTTCTGACCCGTATTCTTCCTCATAGAAACTTCACGCTTTTCCACCACCCAATGTATGGGAATTGCTACACGTTCAACAACAGAGAGAACGAGACTATCCTCAGCACATCCATGGGGGGCAGCGAGTATGGTAAGGAAATCCACACCAACAGTGAGCACACTGGCAGCAGGACAGTTGGGGTGCCCGAGCCTTCCAGAAAGGCGGGCTCTCTCCATCTAGCCAGAAACCAGGGACACCACATCCCCTTTTGCTGCAGTGTCTCCATCAGCATCTGTGCAGGCTCCTTTTTCGGTGTCTGTTTTCCTTTCTGACATCTCCTCTTTACTTTTGAGAGACAGAAAGAGATCACATCACCGGAGTTTCTTTTCCTAGAAGACCACACTGGTTTGAGCTTGTAGCTGGAAGGAGTAATGCAGGGCAGGCAGCTTTCAGACGGACTTGAACCCAGATACGCAGAACAGGAGATTAAGGAGGCAAACATACCTTTATCTTGGTTAAGATAACGCATTCTGGAGCCAAAACCCAGCTCTGCCACTCACCGTGTGACCCCGTGCAAGTTACTGCACTTCATCTACAAAGTGGAACTCACGATAATATGTGTGCTCTAAGGTTGTCAAGAGGACTTAATGTATATATAGTGCTTCAAGTAAGTCCTGGCACACACTGGATCAGTCTGCTCAGGCTGCATAACAAAATAGCCTGAAAAACAGAAATTTATGTTCTCTCAGTTCTGGAGGCAAGGGGCCCAGGGTCAAGATGCTGGTGAATTTGGTTCCTGGCTTGCAGATGGCTGCCTTCCTGCTCTGTCCTCACCTGGCCTTTCCTCTGTGGCAAGCAGAGAGAGAGAGAGAGAAAGAGAGTACTGGTATCTCCTCCTATCCTCATAAGGAGACCAGTCCTATGGGATCGGGGCTTGCCATATGACTTCATTTAACCTTAATTACCTCCTTAAAGGGCCTACCTCCAATACTGTCACATTACAGGGTAGGATTTCAACATATGAATTTAGAGGGAGGGGAACACAGTTCAGTCCTCAACGCACATGAAACACACAATCAATGCTGGCTGTGGTTGTCATTCCTACTGTTAGTAGCATTACCACTCCTATCACCAGCACCAGTAATACCATTACGACCTCCTGCCCTGGCACGACCACTGCTCTGCCACGGTGACTTTTGTAGGGCAGCCGGCAACAGACGGGCCTGGCTTACCCACAAGAGGAATTTGTGCAAAGTCGTAAGCAAATGGAACACAATTTGATAGACAGATATGCTCCCACAGGGAAAGGCAAGGTCTTGTCATAGAGGAAAACAGCATGTGGGGGCCTAGCGTTTGCCACTGTGTGGCCTGTATTCTTACCAAGTCTGCAAGAGACAGTAACTCAGGACATGTACTTTGGTGGGAAGAAGTAGTCTGGGAGCTGGGAGCTAAGAGTGCAGAGTCCTGGCTCTGCTACCTATGCGCTGTGTGACCTTGAGCAAATCACTTGCCTGCTCTGGGCTTCAGTTCTTTTAATTGCAAATGGAAGAAGTCAGAATGAACTCTCAAAGTTTTCTTTTTTCTTTTCTTTCTTTCTTTTTTAAAGATTTTGTTTATTCATTTGAAGGAGAGAGAGCACAAGAAGGGGGAGCAGCTGAGGGAGAGGGAGAAGCAGACTCCCTGCTGAGACTCGGCAGGGAGCCTGCTTCTCCCTCTGACCCTCTCCCCTCTCATGCTGTTTCTCTCTCTCTCTCTCTCTCTCTCTCTCTCGCTCTCTAATAAATAAATAAATAAATAATCTTTAAAAAAGAAAATCCTAATGAGGGCTACGAGGAAAATCAAGTAGTGAAAGGGAAGGGGGTGCTGGGGCCAGGACGGGGGTTTTATTTCAGATAAGGAGGCATCTGTGACAAGAGTTAGTTAGGGGTGAGAAGATCCACAGAAGAGCATCTGGGGCACTAATAAGTACAAAAACCCTGAGAAGGAAATGAATTTGATGTGCTCTAGAAACAGAAAGAAGTCCAGTGTACCCGGAGCTTCTTGAGAGAGCGGGGGGGGGGGGGGGGGGGGGGGGGGAAGAGGGAGGGCTGCATCCCTGTAGGCGTGACAGCCACAGTCAGGTTACGGATTTTATTCCATGGAATTTCCACCGAAGGGTTTTGGGCAAGGGAGTGACCTGATCTGATTTCCAATTTTATTTTTTAAAATTTTGAAAAAAGATTTATTTATTTGTCTGGGAGAGAGAGGCAGAGAGGCAGAGGGAGAGAGAGAGTCTTAGGCAGATTCCACACTGAGCACAGAGCCCGACGCGGGGCTCTATCTCCTGACCCGAGCCGAAACCAAGAGTCAGATGCTCAACTGACTGTGCCACCCAGGTGCCCCTGATTTCCAATTTTCAAAGGTCCCTCTGGCTGCTGGGTGCAGAATATCCTGCAAGGGTAGGAGCTGGAGTATGGAGAGAAGTTAGACCAGTGATCAGATACTCCATTAGTGCTTTTCTATAAGGGTTTAAGCAGCCATAGCACTGCATGTCCCTTTGGACGCTCTGCAGAATGCCCCATCCCAAAGGACCACGTGGAAATGCATGTCTCAGGTAGGGTAGCAGTTCCTTTATAGCTCAGCAGAACTGTGGCGGTAATGCTGTTTTGGGGGAAACAGCAGTGAGCAAGTCGAGCACCATCCCTCCACCCCCTCTTCTCCATGAAGCTTCCGATCTAGCCTTGTCCATCTTTTACTTGTCGGAAATGCCTGCTTCTTGGTTTGGAGCCTCCCAAAGCGGTGGGAGAGGTAGGCTAGCGCCAGGGAATGTTTAACGAGCCTTTGACCACAGTAGCCTTTTGTCTTCCCAGGGCTGCAGGTCATCTTGTACATAAATGAAGAGGAGTACAACCCCTTCCTGGTGTCCTCCAGCGGGGCCAAGGTGATTGTCCATCGGCAGGATGAATACCCCTTCATCGAGGATGTGGGAACAGAGATCGAGCCTGCCATGGCCACCTCCATAGGGATGCACCTGGTAAGAGAATGTTCTGATTTCTGCAGGGGTGGCAAGGAAAACAGATCTTTTTTTTCCAAGAATAACCAATAAGGCACGGCTTTTGGAAAAGTGTGTTGGTTTCAAAAGGAAGCATAGTCCTAGATTTGCTAATAGTTCCCGCAATGGTCACTCCAGCAGTTCTACTAAAGGCTGTCTTTGTATCTTCTGTATGGATCAACGAGGACACAGGATGCCATTTTGGGAAAGAATTGAAGGAATCTTGCTTGTCGCAAAGGCAGACACTAGCATTTATGGAACCTGTGCTGGGAGCAAAGCCTCAGACACTAACTATATCTGTCACTAATATAAATAGAGCAGATCAACACCTTTCCTTCTGGGCCACCTAAACATCTATGAGGCATGTGAACCACTCCTTAATCGCTAATGGGAAGTCACTGGGCCACTGGAGCCCTATTTAGCCAATCATACTTAATCAATTTCACCTCATTCATCAAGAACCTCCTTCTCCCTCAACTCTTTGACTTTCTCTTACCTCACTGGTTGCTAAAAACACTCATACCTGTCAACAGAAGCACATCTGGGCTGCAGACTCCAATCCCTGAGTCAACTATGCCCTATAGGAGCAGAAGGGCAAAGAGAGGGCCGTGCCCCAGATACTCCACTACTTATGCAATCTTCTTGTTTGCAGGACTGAGGTCTTTTTATGCCAGTAACTCTCCACCTTTTGTCTTCATTCCTTGCAAATCTGTCCTCCAGAGCAGTGGTTTCCAAATCTGACTGATCGTCTGACTCAGATCCACAGAATCAGAATCTCTTGAAAGATGAGCCCAAGATCTGTGTTTTTACCAAACTCTGGTGATTATTCCAAGAGGCAGAAAACTGAGGAACCTCAGCTTTAGAAAGTTGAGTAGTTCAACGCGAGAGGAGAAGCAAAGTGTGTCTTCCCAAGCGAAAGTAAAGCTAGAATGACAAAAGCTTTAGCACAGCCATAAATGATGGCTTCGTATTGGGTTATAAAGTGATATAGTGAGCACTGGGGCTTGTATATCCATCCATTATTTATCCATTCAACAAGTATTTTCTGAGCGTCTTCATGTGCTGGACAGTGGGACCATATCAGAGTGTAAGACACCGTCGCCGTCCTGTCGGAGCTTAGAGTCTGGCAGAGAGGATCAATCACAAACAAAAAATTGCACAGGGACACCTGGGTGGCTCAGTCGGTTAAGTGTCTGCCTTCGGCTCAGGTCATGATCCCAGGGTCCTGGGATCGAGTCCCACATCGGGCTCCTTGCTGAGCAAGGGGCCTGCTTCTCCCTCTGCCTGCCTCTGTCTCTCTCTCTCTCTGATAAATAAATAAAATCTTTAAAAAAAAACACACAAAAAATTGCACAAATGATTAATTATAATCATCATTAGCGCTACCAAGGAGAAATGCAGGATGCACGAAAACCCATCAGGGGGATGGCTGACCTAGGGCTTTTTTTTAATGGGGGGAAATGGGGAGTTCAAGGAGTACTTTTCTAAGGAAGCAATATTTAAGTTGAGACAGCCGAGATGATGACCTGAGTACACAGTGACATTCCAGAGGAAATCTGTGGCTTCTGTGCCCCCATCAAATGGACAGTCCTGGACAAGAGAAACAATTAGGATGGTTGCCTGGAACCTGGGTTCTCTCGGAAGGCACAATCCAATGTGGGAAGTTTGTTTCAACATGAGAAGTGTTGTATACCAACTTGGACTGTGCGAATACAGATTTCTGCCCCCCCAATAATCCTGAGCCCCAAGCTATGAGACTGTGGCTTGGAAAGACTTTAGGGTACCACTTAAGGATCTGGGTCATTGATTCTTCTATTCACCAGGACTGCAAAACTCCCAAATCGGAATAGTGAAGATTTTCACCCAACATTGCCCATGCAGTTTTATCTGCGCCCCGAACGAGGACTTGGGATTTGCAGTACATCTTATCCTTTAAGAAATTTTTGTTACCTACCCTTCGGCCCTCTCTTTCCCTTCCGCCTTTCACAGTGTCTGCAGGCTTGGGGGAGAGGATCAAGAGCTTGGAAAAGTGCAAGAACTAAGGAATTCTGCCCTCTGATTTCCTTCTCCGAGCTTAGCAATACCCACCACTTTGTTAAGCAAATGGTTTCTTTAACAATGGTGGGTAAACAAAGACATGGGTGGGTTTTCTGCTATACCTCATCTGAGATGTAGAAAACCAAATTGACAGAGCTAGGTCAGTCAGCTCTTTTTCTGATTTATGAGCATTTGGAACAACAAAAAGTAATCTTAGGGATTATTAAGGTCAACATGGGGTTACTAAGAAGAAGTCCAAACAAACTAGATTTCCTTTCTTATTTTTTATTTCTTTACTTATTTTTCTCGATAGGCATGTTAAGCTGGTAGACACAGTCAGTTAAAATTTTTCCTTTATTCAGTAAGGGACTGTGTGTCCAAAGCACTGGAAATTCAGAGATGAATACAACAGAACACCTATCTTTAAAGATCTTATCTATAAGACCGCACAGCTTTGTGAAACAGTTCCCAGCTCCGTGGGAACAGAGACATTCAGTCTTGTTAAGAGGCTCAGTTCTTAGAACATAGTAGATGCTCAGTAAATGATGCTGGATGGATAGATGGATGTATGGATGGATGTACAGATGGTGGGGAGCCCAGACTGTTGGTGAGCAGATGGATGTACAGATGGTTGGGAGCAGCTGAAGCTGAAGGCTTCCTAGCTGATAGATTCTTGAAGGACAAGTGTCAGGCAAATAGTTTCCGGAAGGGCTAGTCCAAATAAAGGGCAAAGCCATTACAAAGGCATCACAGGAAGGATTTTAAGCTGAGTGGTGAAACTTTTTGAGAAATCTCTTTGGCTGAAGTATAGTCAAGATAAAGTAATCAAGAAAAAGGAATCAAGATACTGGAGGCAGCAAACTGACAGTAATTCCAGAAAGAAAAGATGAGACCCTTAGCTGAGGCAATGGCTGTAGGGATGAGCATAAGTGAATGGATTTGAGAGATACTACAGCATGGAAGCAACAGGGCTTGGCAACCAAGGTCAGTGAGGAAAGACCTCACTAAAAGGGAAGTTAGATTGATATTTAGATTTTGGCTTGGGCAGTGGGGTGGATGGAGGTGCCAGGCTCAGAATTAGGGAATGCAATAGGAGGGATAAGTTTGTAGGGGAAGATGATCACTTCGGTTTGGGACATAACCCAAGTTGTTGTGCCTTTGGGAAATCAAGGTGAAAATGTCCAGAAATGCTATGAACCTGGAGCTCAGGAGAAAAACAGAGGTGGGGGTTGGGGTGGGCATCTAGCATAATTCTAGACTTGGAAATAAATGGCATCACCCAAGACCTGAGACAGAATGCAAATGTATAAGGGCTGAGCAGAAAGAAAATGAAGAAATAGAGGCAGAGAATGAGGAGTGGAAGCCAGAAAGAATTGGTGTCCGATAAATCAAAGAAGAGAGTTTCAAGGAAGTGTGAACCAAAGTGCCAAATGCCACTGAGAGGTCAGTCAAGACAAAGGGCAAAAGGTGTTCTCTGGGTTTGGCAACCAAGAGATCACCGGTGGTTTTTGCCAGAGCAGTTTTCAGTGGAAGAAATGGAACAGAAACCAAAGTACAATCAGCTGGATCATGAATGGGAGACGAGGAAGTGGGCAAGGGTAGACAACTCACCCAGGGTGGTGTGGAGCCAGGTCTTGGAGAGAGGGGAGACTTCACTGTCATTGCAAACCCTACTGTGCATTTTTATCTTAAAACACATGCACACCTCTTTTCACAAGCATGTGCATAACAGGGACTAAGGACCCAGAGTTGCACTTTGGTTGTGTAATCACAATGTCTCAGTTATCTCATCTGTGAAATGGGTATGATAATAAAATGTTGGCTAATGAGAATTCAGTGAGTTGATTCATGTGAAGCACTTGGAACAGTGCTTCAGGTGTAGTAAGTGTTCCCAAAATATTGGCTGTTACTATACTTTTTATTTTTAAGAGGAGAGATGTGAAGGAAAGGAAAAATAAGTTTGAAGCTAAAAGAGAGGTTAGGAAAGTTCTTCTTATCCTTGGTGACACTTTGCTCCTTTATGAGACGTTGATCTCTTCCATATATATAGAAAAAGTACTAGTTATTTGCCATTTGTGTTGTAAATATCTTTCCCAGTTTGTGCATTCCTTTCAGTTTCCTTTATGCTACTGTTTCACATGCAAACTTTTCAAATGTTCACATAGTCAAAATCTTTGTTTTCTTCTTTAGTCATTATGCTTATTGAGGATTTTCCTTCCTTGAGATCAGATACTGAGCTGAGCTACCTTCCAGTTATTTTATTATTTCACTTAATACTTTAACTCACTAGAATGTTTTTTCTGCAGGATGTGAAGTAGACATAGAATTCACTGCTTCCTCCAAAGAATCAACAGTAGTCCTAACTTCATATATTGTGTAATTATTTTTCTTTCCTCCATTGATTAAAAGTATAAACTTTGCCATACACAAATAAATTTTATAATTTATTACAATATAAAAACAGAAGAAAAGCAAAAAGAGAGTTAAACCACCCGTAATTCCATCTAGGGCATCATGCTGCTGCCTGGGCTTTTCCCTGGCATAGTTCATACCTTTAAAGAGGTGAGTTGGAGGGGCGCCTGGATGGCTCAGTCAGTTAAGCTCAGTTAAGCTCAGGTCATGGTCTCAGGGTCCTGGGACTGATCCTGCATCAGGCTCCCTGCTGAGCGGGGCCTCTGCTTGGCCCTCTGCCACTCCCCCCCCCTCATTCTCTCTTTCTCTCTCTCAAATAAATAAATGACATCTAAGAAGCTGAGGATTCCTGTGCAAATGCTGGCCTCCCTCAGGATTCTAAGAAGGAAGCAGATAAGATCTGGTGTGATAAAAATGGGCCTTGTTGCCCACACATATACTCACATAGACTTAATCCCACCTACATATACCCATGCATGCACACACATACACACATCTCACACACACGTATGCACCAACACGAATGAGTGCTCACACATATATACAAAACTTGCATCCATTCACATACACATGTACCCATTCTCACTTTTGTGTCCCTAGGGGTCAGGGACAGATCAGCAGTTCTGAAAAACTGATGGTGGAGGGGAGAGAGAAAGGGAGGGAGGGAGAGAGGGAGGGAGAGGAAAAGAGAGCAAGCCGGAGAGGGAGCACTAGAGTGCCCACCCCATCTGCCCTACCTCCCCACCTTCCAATCCCGCCCTATCCAAATTGCTTTAGGAAGCAACCTGAATAACCCAGGGGCTCTGAGTTCAATAAGCATTGTTACAGAGGACTGGGCCAATGAGGACTCAAAAGCATAAAAGTCAAAAGATGATTTCTGGAAGTGGCCCGTGGGCTGGTCCTCCAAGTAGAAGGAGCTCCAGCCACCTTTGCCGGCAGCACACGGCTTCTCCAAGTAGACAAACCCTGTCACCTAGATGCCAGGGTCTTATACTCCCTGCCCCCCACCCCCACCCCAGGCAGGTAAAGTCTGTAGCTGCCACACGCTGGGACCACTCAGCAGGACTCAGGAGCTTGAAGGAACATCTGCCCAGGAAGCCTGCAGCTTGGGGGAAGCTTAGAGGGTGGCAGTGAGTTGAAGTGCCCTCCAGGGAAGCCACGCTCAGCATCTTTGTACCCCAGTGCCCAGCCAGCCCTGGCATGTTCTAGAGACTCTAAATCTGTTAGCCACCCAGCTATTGGAGGAATGAAGTCAGTCTGTTTATTTTGTACTGACACAGAAAGATGCTCACTCTTCATTGTTAGTGACAAGGAGATTTCAGGGCAAAGGGAATGTGTGAGTACATATTTGCCTGTCCACTTGTCTGTCTGTCTGTCTGTCTGTATATCTGAGATCAGATCTGCTCCTCTCCTAGGAAAGAGAGGAGACCACATTGAGGAAAGACCACTTTCCCCTTTGCTTCTGTTGTTTAAATGTTTTAAAACGGGCACTGGCAATTGCCCTTGAGGTCCCTGCAGTTAATTGAGGGCCACTAATGGACAGCAGATGGATTACAATATAAACAGAAGGAGATTACAACGACTTGAGATTTCTACATTTTCCACCTAGGTCAAACTCCTTGATTCCTCCCTCTGTTATCTTTCTATCTGGCCACTCTTCAGTGGAAAAAAAAGATTTTCTTTCCTCCCACAAATCTGCCATTGATTTCCCCTTTTCTCCCACTCTCAGAAAACAAAAAAAAAGACAAAAACCAAAACAAAAAAACAAGGAACCTGGCTATAAGCTGGTCACAATTTATATTCAATTATCATTGCCTCCTGGGAGACATTATTCTTTTTTTTTTTAATTGGCTTGTCTGGATTTTTTATTTGCAGTGACAAATATTAAGCTAGAGCCAAACTTAGTAAACCACGATAAAACATTATTTCATGTGGTTTTTGAACTGTGAGTTACGATCTTCTCACCTCCTCTGATCAGGGTATCATTCTACTCTATGGAGCATTCCTTGGCCCTCTCTAAGAAAGTCAATTTTTCCAAGTCAACTTCTGGGACCGGAAGACAAGAGGATAGGAAATGGGTCCTTCCCTGGGAGGAGAATCCCACGAAGCACACCGTCACTGCTTGTCTTTTTTCCCCCTCCTGTGCCCTCCCAGTGGATTGTCCAATGGCTTACTACCATTTTGAAATCCAAATCCAGATTTCTCAGCATGCCAAAGGAGGCTGCCATGATTTGGCCTTGACCTCCCTCTCTGGCTTCATCTTTCTCATGCTGCCTTCCAGCCACCCTGGTCCTACCCGACATCAGCCTTTGCTGCGGCTTCTGCCCTCTCCCCTTCCTCCACTTCTTAGCAAATCCACCTCTTTCTTGCCATTCTTTGTGGAGCCAACGTGTCCCTTTCTCAAAGGCATCCTCCTCAATCATTCTTGGAAAGACTGCACCCATCCCCACAAGCCCTCCAGTCCCTCTTCCCAGTTTCACTGATCACTAGCCATAATTATCCAAAATTATCTCATGCATCTATTTGCCTTTTGGCTGTCTGTCTACCCCACTGGAAAGTAATGTCCACAAGAGCAGGGAGCTTGTCTCTATTGATCATTGTTGAGTCCACAGTGCCTAGAATAGCACCACGCACCTAGTAGGTGCTTGAGAAATATTTGTTAAATGAAGGACTAAATGCTCAGTTCCCAGGGGTGCCCCCATCTGGGTCCTGGGGCCGGGTAGGGCTGAATGCATGCTGCTGTGATTACAGACGGAGTCCTTCAAGCTCAGTGAACCCTACAGCCAGTGCACGGAGGACGGGAGCGACGTGCCGATCAGTAATATCTACAACGCGGCATATTCCCTCCAGGTATGGGCGGGAGGGGGCACTCAGCCCTGGGTTGTGGTCTGGACACAGGAGACAGTTATCTATAGGGTGGGGTGTGTCTGGGACCAGGAACTCTGCTGATAATTCCTGGGGTTCATCCAAAGACCTCAAGAACAAACAACGCCAGTTGGTTCCAGTCCTCTTCAATCCGTCTGTAACCAGAGCTGAATTGATTGATTGAGGTTTGCATGGAACACAATGTACAGCTGAGACAGGCCTGCTTCCTAAATAGGTCTTGGCAAGTGAGGGACAGGAGAGAAGCAGTCTGGGGGAGGCCTTGGCCAAGGGGTTGGGAGCCTGGCTTCTGGGCCCCTCATGGCCCACACTCGATGATGTCCTCGGGCAAGTGATGACATCCCCAGCAGTCACAGGGGGAGGTGGGATTGGATCAGGGCCTGCTAACTGGCAGCCCCCAGGCCCCTTCCAGGCTGCACACCTAGTTTTTTTTCTGGCCTGGATGGTGTTTAAAAGTCAGGGAATTTCATAAGAAAACCCAGATTTCCAGCTTCTCTTGAAAAACAAGATCTGGCAACATCAGGTCCACAGCCCTGCGGTGTAAACAGTGGGTGGAGTTGCCCCGTTCAAGGAGACACATGTTCTCCTTTCCCATAGTCCCCACCGGCCCCTAGTGTATCACCTCTATCACTGGCCCCTGAAAGGATTTGAATTTGCAACCCTTGAGTGCGATCATCCGTTATGCCTTCTCTTACATTCTGGGAGTCTGCAGTTCCCCTCCTCCTGGGATGCTCAGAGTTAATGAGAATTATTCCAGTAGAATAAAAAAGATCAGGTGTTCCTACGTTCGCACTGAGTCCTCTAGCTTACATTGGAGCTGAGCTGAGAGGTGGTAGGGACGCTAAGTGAAAAGAGACTGTTAGTCAAAGAATGTCTACTTATAATAGAAATACAATCAAACTGACTTCAAGACCAAAAGGAAAGCTCAGCTCATTGGAAAGACACTCCTGGATAAAATTTAGTGAGAGGCTACCATGGACAAACACCTTACATATAGCAATTCATTTCCTGCTCACAACAACCTCGTGAAGTAGGTACTGTTATACTTATTTCAACGGTGAAGAAACCAGAGAAGTTAAGGAACTTGCCTGAGGTCACACAGCTGGGGTGTGGCAAACCTGGGATTTGAACTGGAGTAGCTTGCCTTCAGAGCCCTTGCCATGAGCTTGCATGCTATAAGCTTTGTGGCTATGGTGGTAGCTTATGATCTCCAAGGATCCAGCGTGGAGGGCCTGCACCTGAGAACAGAAAAGCGAGGGCCTCTGTTTCTTGGCATCTGCTCCGATGTCCCCCCACTCCCCTGGGTCAGCACTCAAGTCATTAAGAAAGGACCGCCCCAGGTCCAGCCCCAGCTCAGCCTGTTCTCCTCCTCTCAGTTAATCTGAATTCTCAATCACTTTTCCACCTCGGTCCCTTTGGTGCCAGGGCCACCCCTGGCCCAGTCCACTGGGGCACATTTATGCGGTCCGCCAAGGCTGTGGGAAGCCGGCCCCCTGGATGCGGGTTGTGTAGGGAGGGAGCTCTCTGGAGTCCATGTACAAGGAGGTTAAGGGAACCCCTGGGTTTCGTCTTTCAGATCTGCCTTCATTCGTGCTTCCAGACAAAGATGGTGGAGAAATGTGGGTGTGCCCAGTATAACCAGCCTCTACCTCCAGCAGCCAACTACTGTAACTACCAGCAGCACCCCAACTGGAGTAAGTGAGACCTGCCCCAGAAGTGGGGTCCGCCCAGCCCCAGCACCAGCCTATGCTAGGGCCTTTTGCAGGACGGAGGTATTGATAGAGAGATAAGAGGCAGAGTTTTACTCCTGTCCTGAAGCCTGGCTTGAATTCCACTTTCTGATTAAGGACCAAATGCTGAACCCCAGCGTGTGCTGAGAGGTTGGCCACCTCTGACAGCTCCAGGAGGCAGGAACCACAGATGGTACCCTTTCACGGAACAGACAACTGAGGCTCAGGATGGTTGAGCAACTTGTCCAAGGTCACCCAGCCAGGGAGTAACAGAGCTAGACTCAAAGCCAGGGCTGCTGACCCCCCAGCGTATGTCCTTAACCTCCACAGTATTCTGTCTCTCAACATGACAGAGCAGCATTTGTTTCCAGAGAACAGGAAAGGGGAGGAGAAATCATTACAAGGAGACTCTGGGGGCTCCATGGCTGACCCCTCCCCGAAGGGCACTGTGGCCCCGAAGCTCACACTGCCCTCTGCCTTGTCCCCCAGTGTACTGCTATTATGAGCTGCACCAGGCCTTTGTCCGGGAGGAGCTGGGCTGCCAGGCGGTGTGCCGGGAAGCCTGCAGGTGAGTGGGCCTGGGAGGACGGAACACACAGGGCTGGGCCGGGCCGGGCCTCCCGCACTCACTCTGTGCCCTACCCCCTTAGCTTTAAGGAGTGGACACTGACCACCAGTCTGGCACAGTGGCCATCCATGGTTTCCGAGGTAAGTTACCTTGCCCCCTCTTTCGGCTCATATCCTCAGCCCGGAGCCTGATGTTCCACCTGGGTCCTCTGGCTTCGGGGAGAGATGCACAGGGGAGGTCAGATGGGGTGCGGAGGCTAGGAGGGGAGGTGCATGGGCTGGCCCTGGGCTCTCGAGACATCCCCAGGTCATTCCTTATTTCTCTGTCACAGAAATGGTTGCTGCCCGTTCTCACTTGGGACCAAGGCCAGCAAATAAAGAAAAAACTCAACAAGTAAGCAGACCCCCGCCCTGTTTCCTCTTTCTCCACTGGCCCTGCCAAACCCTCTCTTGTTCGTTCACTCGTTCCTTTATTCAACAAATATTGATCAAGCTTGTGTCCGGAGCCAGGCCCTGCGCTAGGCCTGGGGCTCTCAAATGTTTTGACCGTAACCCATGGTATGAAAATGGTTTTCCATTGAATATATAAATGAGGTAAAAGTCTCATGGAATAGCACTTCCTTATGATGTACAAAGCACTCAGGCTGATCTTCAGACACTGCAAGCCGGTATAGCCAAACCAACTGTTTATATCCATTCCGGTGATCCTGGCACCGTTCGGAATGATCAGTGCCCATATCAGCTGACAAAGAGTTTGAACATCTCTGTGGCTGCGATGTGATATTTCCTATCCTGGTTTGCTTTGTCAAAGGTAGTGGTCATGGCCTAGGAAACTGATGTCATGGTTTCCTGATGTATCTTGACCTAGTTGGAAAAATATTCCTCTGAGCCATGCAGCTTCTGATCCCATTTAAATTTTCCGCATCGAAATTCACTTCCAAGGGAGCTTTAGCAAAAATCAGGCAGGCCAGAGTTCAGGGAGCCCAGGGGATGGAGACGAAGGTGTGAGAGAGGGTGGGGGAATTGCCATGTGACCTCACATCTCTCTGGGCCCTCCCCATCTCCACAGGGCCCAGCACCCAGGCCAGGCTAGCCTCCCACAATTATTGAATATCCACTAGGTGCCAGGTGCTGTGTGTGGTGTTGGGGGTACTATGATGACCGAGCAGACATGATCCCTGCCCAAAAGGGCCTTATGGTCTAGTCATAAAGATAGACTTTGACCAAGCCGTTGCAAACTATTAAACCAAGCATTGAGAGCCGGTGACCCCTAGACCAAATCCAGCTCCACAAAAGTAACCCGTTACGTCTGGCTTTCCTTGAAAGATCAGAAGTTCTGGAAACAGCAAACCTCCGTTCTTCATAGCACTAAAGAGCTGAGTAGCAGTTGTCCCTTTGGAATAAGCATGGGCTTTCCAGTTTGCCACAGTCCTATCAGGAGGCCATTTAGTACAGCGGCTAAGAGCATGGATTGTGAAGCCAGATTCATCCAGGTCTGAATACTGGATCTGCCAATTACGAGCAGTGCATTCTTGGGCAAGTGACTTAACCAACCCGGGTCTTGGTTTCCTCATCTGTAAAATGGGGACGATGAAAACATAGCTAGCTAGGGTTGTTGTGAGCATCAAACAAGTGAATTTACATAAGCACTTAACGGTGGGTGGCAACACAGGAAGTGTCTGATAAATGCTGGCTGCTATTATGGTCATTGTCATTTCCCTACACTCAGCCTACCTCGCTTGTGTACATTACCTGCATGTCTCCTGTACATATTTGAGATTGCAATCAAACCATCGCAATGTCAAGGTTTAATGAAGAACAGGGTGCTAGGGGAGTATAGCTGGGTGGACTGACTTAGTCTGGAGGGTAGGAAATGGTTGTGGAGGGAATAATTGGCCTGAACAACCAGGCCCAGGTTGGGGATGTGCTCTAGGGTACAGAAGGAGTCTCAGGGACCAGGTTCTAGGACCCCCGGGGAGCTCAGGGCCTGGGCCATGCTGGGGGCTGGGCAGGAGGGAGACAGTCACGCTAAAGGGTTGGTCGTCTGGTAGAATGCACAGGCGCCCGACTCACCTTGGCCCTGACTGTTGGAATTTCTGCAGGACAGACTTGGCCAAACTCTTGATATTCTACAAAGACCTGAACCAGAGATCCATCATGGAGAGCCCTGCCAACAGCGTGAGTAGCTTCCTTCTGGGACCTGTCTGGGGTCTGCAAATGTGCCCATCTGCCCAGCCTCAGAGAGCAGAGTCAGATGCCAGCGATTCAGTCTGAGCTGGCAGGGCTGCCATGGGCCATCCAGGCCTGGGATCAGCATAGGCAGAGGAAGAGGGGACTGGAAGCCCTCCAAACCCATTCAGGGCCAGCATTTGCCAGGGGCTCCCTTGGGAATCGGGGGTCCTTGCATGAGACCAACTTGGGAGGAGGGGCCCTCTTCACGGTGTGGCTTGACCTCCCTTGCAGATCGAGATGCTTCTGTCCAACTTCGGTGGCCAGCTGGGCCTGTGGATGAGCTGCTCTGTCGTCTGTGTCATTGAGATCATTGAGGTGTTCTTCATCGACTCCTTCTCTATCATTGCCCGCCACCAGTGGCAGAAGGCCAAGGAGTGGTGGGCCCGGAGGCACGCTCCCCCTGGCCCTCAGGGCCAGGACAACCCAGGCCTTGATGTAGACAATGACCTGCCCACTTTCACCTCCGCGTTGCGCCTGCCTCCAGCCCCAGGGACCCAGGTGCCTGGCACACCGCCTCCCAGATATAATACCTTGCGTTTGGAGAGGGCCTTTTCCGACCAGCTCACAGACACCCAGGTACCAGCTGAGTCCTGAGGCAGGGAGGTGAAGGGAAATATAGCTGGGACCCCCAGCCCCGGTCTGAGAACTTAGACCATGTCACCCTGTCTCCTGCATGTGGAAGGGACTCTTGGCACCCCTCTCTGGGCTTTTCAGAGACATTGAGGACAAGTCTGCTTTGACCAACAACATGGGGCCTGGGTGTGTGCAGGGGACCCATTGGCCCCTGCCCAGCCACCTTCACAGCCGTCCAGGGTGAGAAAGAGCCGGCCGCCCAAACCCCTGGCACATCTGCTCCAGAGAGAGATAGGGGTCGAGGAAATGGTGCCCAGCCAGCCGAAGGCCAGAAGGGAAGCCTGACAGAGCTTTCACCAGATCTTGAGAGAGAAAGACTCCTCCAAAGCCCCAAGCTGGGAGTTTCACCCACTCCTCCGGCCTGGGCTGGGGCCCAAGGATATGACCTGAAGTATCAAGGGCAGATAACCACTGCCTAGTGCCAACGCCAAGAAGAAGCACCAGCCTGGGAGCTGAGGCTGTGAAGAAACTGTTTTTAGGTTTTGACATTGGGGAGAGGTCTCTCCTCTGTGCCCTCAGGCAGGGAGCTGGCCCGAGGTCCTTGGAGTGTGTGGGGGTAGAGTGCAATGGGGGGAGGTCTGGGGATGGGACAGGAGGTCCTCACTCTGGGAGCATGGGTGGGGCCATGTTCTGGGCAGCTAAGCCAGTGCCCTGGGCCCCTTACTCAAGCAAAGAAAGGTCTGCAAAAGGGCCTTGCCGGACACCCCAGCAAGTGGTGGCCCAAGGCACAAAGGATCATCTGATAACTCACTTCAGCCTCTCCTCCTCCCAGGCAGCCACTGCCCCCCCCAAGGCCTGCCCCTCCGCAGCAAGCCAAACACCGCAGACAACCGTTTCTCTACTCACACTTTCCAACATGACAATACCTAACATGTATTAAGCACACAGTAGGAGTTCAATGTGAGCTCAGCAACAGTGTGCTGGGTGCTGTTCTAAGCACTTACGGAGACGAGTGTTGGGGACAGCAAACTGCAACCCATGGGCCAGATCCTGTTTTTGCTCATGACCTAGGAATATTTTGTATTTCACTTTTCTCAATGGTTAAAAAGATCAGAAGAAGAGTCTTTTGTGACTCATGGAAATTATACAAGATTCCATTTTCAGTGTCCATAAATAAAGTTTTATTGGCACACAGCCATGCCCATTCATTTACGTATTATCTGCACCTGCGTTTGCGCTACAATGGCCGCCATCCCTGTAGTTGCAACAGAGACCCTAGGTTTGCAAAGCCTAACGTATGTATTCTCTGGCCCTTTATGGAGAAAAATCTTCCAATCTCTGGATTAAGCAGGTTTGATTATCTCATCGTATAGATGAAGAAACTGAGGCACAGACAGGTTAAGTTACTCACCCCAGCTGCCACGGCTAGGAAGTTGCAGAGCTGGGATGTGAACCCAGGCGGTCTGACCCCAGAGCCTGTGCACTCTATCATTCCATCACTTGGCATCCAAGCAGTGTCTGTGCCTTTTGAAGGTGAGGCTCAGGTCAGTCCAGGGGGGAGGAGGGAAGGCTCGGCCTCTGGCGATAGGGCAAGAGGGATGCCCTTCATCCTTGGGTGCAGAGAGGCCTGCATTTCAGGCCTGCTTCCAGCACAGGGATGCTTGCTAGTGGAGGCAGGAGTCTGGGCCCATCCCTGGGCCCCTCCCAGGGACACCTGGTCTAACCTGACTCCAGGCCAGTGGCTGCAACAGCTGTCTCTGCCCCCTGCAGTGGCTCCACTGGACCTCACTGAGTGGAGCTCTGTGAGCAGGCCCGGCAGCCAGCAGGGAGGAGGTCACCGTGACCGTGACCATGACCGCGGGCTGGCTGTGGCACCCCTGGAGGAGTGGACTCAGAAGCCAGGGCCGATGCAGGCGAGCATCAGGTTACAGAGGGTGCGAGCCTGGCTCCTGTCCTTACTGGGCTGGGGTGGTGGCAGCCAGCACGGACAGGAACTTGTGTCGCCTGACTGGGCATGGCCGAGAGGAGCTTCCTCCCCCTCCTTGGCACCCCTTGGCAGGAGGGGTGGGGGCTGTGTCCGATTCATGGAATTGACTGGCCTCAGCATGATGTCATGGGCAGGAACACTTCTGGCGAGGCTGTCATTGCTGCTGGCTTTGTCAAAGGTGAGGCCAGGGGCGCCTGGGTGGCTCAGTTGATAAGCGTCTGCCTTTGGCTCATGGTCCCAGGGTCCTGGGATCAAGCCCCTCATCGGGCTCCCTGCTCGGCAGGAAGCCTGCTTCTCCCTCTCCCACTCCCCCTGCTTGTGTTCCTTCTCTCGCTTTGTCTCTCTGTCAAATAAATAAATAAAATCTTAAAAAAAAAAAAAAAAGTGAGGTCAGGGGCATTTGGAGTCAACAGCCACCCGCCCCGGGGAGCACATGCTCACAGCCTAGGGCTCCAGCCAGCTCCCTCCTGCCTGGCTCCCAACCCCAGCGCTTGTGTGCCTGCAATGCCAAGTGCTGCCCTCTCTCTTCTTCCACGTGTCATCCCGGGCCGGGCACCAATGTCACCATCTCCATCAAGTGTTCCTATACCCTCCTTTGCCCCAGGAAGTTGGAGCTCCCTCTATTCTAGAATTTTCATCCCCTGATAGAATTTTTATCCATTTGTCTGTCTCTCTCACTAAACAGTGAACACCCTGAGGGCAGGATGTCTTATCTCTTTGTCCTTAGACAGGGGCAGGACTGAGTACAGGGATGGCATTTAGGAAAAGTTTACAGAGCTAATTAAAACAATAACAATCATAATAATGGCTAATATTTGTCAAGCACTTATTGTTTGCCAGGGATTCTGTGAAGCCCTTCACACACAGCAAATAGGGAAACTGAGGCACAGAGTTCTCCTCTTGGCCCCGTCGCTAGTAACTGATAGGCCCAGGGCTGCCCCCAGAACTTGTGTGCGTACCCTCCAGGCACACTATCTTTCAGAGGGAATCTTCCTCAGGGGGCAAGTCCACTTGCCCCAGAGGAAGCCCCCGCCAGTCCTCTCTGGCTTCCATCCTGTCCAGCCTGCTCAGTCGAAGGGCCCTCTCATGCCAGGATGGAGGTGAGGGTGGGGGAGAACCACCTCATTCCCAGGTCCTTGCCAAGCAGCCACCGTGGCCACAAGTTCCTGACTCCAAGGGACAATGACTCCGTTTGCCAATCACAGGAATATTTGTTCTCGATGGGCCACTGTTCTCAAACTGTCACCTCACTGCTCTTCTGACCTCCCTTCCCGGCCCCTGAGTTCCAGACCCAAGTATGCCACAGCCCACAGGACATCTCCGTAAGGACAGAGACACCTCACACTCAATGACCTGCACCCCAAGGGGAGAGCGGAATGAGACCCCGGCCTCTGCTGGGGTTGCAAACTCAGGAGAGAGACCCACGCTGGACAGAGGCATGTTGTCCTCGTCAAGGGTCTGGACTAGGTCACCGTAGGGGAGAAACAGGTCAAAAATGGAAGCAGCTAGGGCATGAGAAGGAGCCCAGGCAAAAGATGAGGCAGCACGAGGTCCCCTTCCCCAGATCCCCCTGTCTCCCAGCCCTCCTTCCGCTCAGGAGGATGTCTCCAAAGCAGTGGCTGGACCATGGCACTTCCTGCACAGAAGCCTCTGGAGGCTCCCCTTCACCTTGGCTACACTTCTCAAGTCACGGGAGACTTAGCCTGCGGTGGCAACTTTAGGTGGCACACATACTTAATGGCCACGCCATGTGCTGTCCTCTCTCCTCCACTCATCCTCCCAGACCAGGTACAAATATCATCATCTCTATAAAGTCTGCCCTGATCCCCTCCCTCAGGCCTGCAAACTGAAGCATTAAGTATCCTCCACTGACGGAATAGGAAAACCATTCCATTTTCCATTGCACAGACATCAAGTCCCCGTTGGGTGCTCTTGGGTCTCTCACGCTCTCTTGTCTAACGGAGAATTAGAGAAGAGTTAAGGATCCTTAAGTTAAGGATCTGGAGATGGGGAGATTATCCTGGGTTACCTGGGTGCACCCCTGTGGCCCCGACTGTGTTTGCACTGCCTGCCCATGTTTCTGTTCTCTCACCTTCTACTCATTATAAGCAATACTGGTGTCTCCAGTTACTGGTTCAACAAACACTTATTCATTCAACAACTGTTTATGGAGCACAGCCTTAGTTTCCAATGGATACTATAACAAACTGCCACAAAGTCAGTGGCTTAAAACCACAGAATTTTGTGCCCTTGTGGTTCTGGAAGCCAGAACTTTGAAAAGAGTCTTACGGGGCCATAATCAAGGTGTCAGCAGGGTTTGCGCTCCCACCGGATGCTCTAGGGAAGAACCCATTTCCTTGCCTTTTCTGGCTTCCCAAACTGCTTTGCTTAGCTCCTGGCCCTTTCCTCCACCTTCAAAGCTGGAGGACTAGCATCTTGCTTCAGTTGTCACATTGACATCTTTGGATGCACCCAAATCTCCTCTGCTTCCTTTTTATAAGGACACTTGCGATTACATCTGGGGTGCACCCAGGTAACCCAGGATAATCTCCCCATCTCCAGATCCTTAACTTAATCCCATCTGCAAAGCCTCCATTCGTGCCCTAGAAGGGAACTTTCACAGATTCTAGAGATCAGGACGTGGATGTTTTAGGGACAAGCACTGATGGATGTTGGGGCTGGGAGTGCATATCTGAGTTGAGCAGACAAAACTCCCTGAGCTCATGGAACCTACACACTCCTGGGTGGAGTCAGACACAAAAACGATCAATAAAAGATTACATAGCATATCAGAAAGTGAGAAGTGCTATAGAAGAAAGCAATGTTGGGCAGGACAAGGGGGGACTGGGAATTTACAGGGGGCCATTTGCAGTGTTATTAGTCAGGGGACACCTCCTTGCAAATACGTCATTTGAACAGCTTGAGGGAGAACAATGTTGCAGGCAGAGGGAAAAGGGTAATAAAAAAGTTTCCTCTTAATTAATTATTTTATTAATTATTATATTATTTATTGATATGTATGTACTTATAGAATATATATTTATAGAATTTATATATTTTCTACATTCGTTTCTCTATTATTTATATTATAATTATCTTATTTAATATAATTATTAGTCAGTAAAATATCACTCAGCCTTGAAAAGAAACAAAGTACCAATATTTACTGTAATATGGACGAAGCTCAAAACCATGATGCTAAGTGAAAGAAGCCAAAGACAAAAGACCACATACTGTATGCTTCCGTTTCTATGAAATACGCCAAATAAGTGCCTGCACAGAGACAAAGGGGATTCATGGTTGCCAGGGTGAGGGGAAGGGGAGGAAGAGCGTGGCTGTTTCATGGGTATGGGGTCTCCTCTGAGGACGACGAAAATGTTTCAAAACTAGATAGAGGTGAACATACGAAATGCCACGGAACTATATCCTTGAAATGGGTTAACTTCATGTTATATGAATTTTGCCTCAATAAAAGAATCAAAAAATAGATCTACTTAAAGAAAAATGGTGACATGAAACTATGAAGAAAAAAGCAAGAGGCACTGACCACAGGAGAACCGAAACTTCTAGAGGGCGGGAGTGGAGGTGGTCAGAGGCACCCAGGGCAGGTGAAAAACTGGCTGGCAATGATCTATTTCTCATCTTCGATGACAGTGCGAACACAGCTATTTGCCCTCCTCTTTGTTTGTTTTTTTTAAACCAAATATGGTGTTTTATGCACTTCTCTATGGTGCATGACTTTGCTCAATTTTTAAAAATCTCAGAAAAGGGAGAAAATGATGAGTGGGTAGTAAGATAGGTGTAGTGTCGACAGTAACAGCATCCAAAAAGCTACATGGTGTTGCAGGAAATGCCTCGAAGAGTCCAATATCGCTCTGGCTCTGTCCCTTCCCTCCTCCACTGAGGCAGTCCCAGGAGATGGCCGGGCAGGCATCCCTCAGAATGGGCGCCCTGGGAAGTTTCCCGGCCAGGGCCCATCTCCCCACGTAGCTGCTGCCACCTCCCAGCCAGCTCGGGAGTCCTTTCAGCTTCTTCTCTCCCGGGGCAGGACCAGCCCAGGGTGGAGAAGGGGCCTGGATCAGCAGGATTCCTGAGACATGTGCTTTAATTGCAGGCTACAGACTGAAGGAGTCTCATTGTGCCCAGCTGGAAACTGGACAGAGCAGGAGGAGAAGGTGAAACAGAGCTGATTGTTCAAATGTTTCCTCACCCTCCTCCAGGAACACTCCCGGAGGAATCTTCCCGGCCGCCTGTTCCCGTCTCTCTGGCCGGACCTGCAGGTGTGTGTTTGACAGATGGCTGTGTGACAGCTCCATTTGCGGACTGACCGCATGTACTCAGGAATCCGGTGATTGCCTTTTGTTCTTTTTAAGTGACATTATTCAAAATACAAATTTGCGTTTGTATTTGTACAAGAGTGATATATGTTGTGTAAGAAACCTTGTCTGCAAGTGCCGAAAACCTAACTCATGCTGGACTGGGGAAAAAAGCAATAAATTTCAGCTCCAATAATCAGAAATGCATCTCTAGCTTCAGGGATGGCTGGATCCAGAAACTGAAATGATAAGATCAGAACTCTCAGCTTCTACCTCTCCCCTGTGCTGGACTCTGTGTGAACTCCATTCTCAGACACAACCCCTTACACAGCTAATGGATGCTGGAAGCCCCACACGTGTATCCCATCTCTCAGCATCCCCCAAAAGAAAGAGATCTTCTCTCTTACAACTGTGTAAAAAAAAAAAAGTTATCTCATGGATTCACATTGGACATACTTGGGTAAGTGTCTTTTCTTGAACCAATCGCTGTAGCTAAAGGGATGAAACACTGTGACTGGCCAGATCTGGACCTCGTGCTTATTTCTGCATTGGGGGAGCTCCCTCCCTCCCCCCCAAAAAACTACATTGACAGATAGCAGGGTAAGGAGTGATTGCCCACGAGCCACCAGGGTATAGCTATCAGAAGAAGGAAGAACGTATGCTGGTTCAGCACAAACAACAGAAACCTGCTACACATTGCAGAAAATTGAAATATCTCAGAAAAGCACACAGAAGAAAATAAAGACCAGCCATTATACCACATTGACAGGCTGCCTCGATAGACCTTCTGGGTTCTCTTTTCTTTTCTTTTCTTTTTTTTAAAGATTTTATTTATTTATTTGAGAGAGACAGAATGAGAGATAGAGAGCACGAGGGGGAAGAGGGTCAGAGGGAGAGGCAGACTCCCTGCTGAGCAGGGAGCCCGACGTGGGACTTGATCCCGGGACTCCAGGATCATGACCTGAGCCGAAGGCAGTCGCTTAACCAACTGAGCCACCCAGGCGCCCTGGGTTCTCTTTTCTTTTTTTTTAAATGTTTTATTTATTTATTCATGAGAGTCAGAGAGAGAGAGAGAGAGAGAGAGGCAGAGGCAAAGGGAGAAGCAGGCTCCCCACTGAGCAGGGAGCCCAATGCGGGACTCAATCCCAGGACCCTGGGATCATGACCTGAGCCGAAGGCAGACGCTTAACCATCTGAGCCACCCAGGCGCCCTGGGTTCTCTTTTTATACAAGAGGGAACTCAGTCAAGCTCAGAGGGTCTCCAAACCAGCAACATGACAGTGATTCAAGCAAGAATGTGAGAAAGAGAAGAAAAGCAAAGGGATCTTTGGTGAGACAGTGGGACTAGCTACCCATGGTTCCCTGCCAACCTCCCATAGGCAGGCAATCCCCAGGTCCCCACCAACCGCAGAACAAATTTCTGCCTCCTAGAATACCTCCAGTCACCCATCCATCCATTGTCAATTCATTCGTCCTTTTATCTGTCCACCCATCCATCCTACCACTCGCTGATCCAATGAGCTCCAAAGTCAGACTACCTGGTCCTGGGACCTCGTTCAAATCCAGATCCCAACAATACCAGCTGGGTGACTTTGGGCAAGTACACAACCAATCCATGCCTCAGTCTCCTCGTTTGGAAAGAGGGGCTAATAACAGTTTCTACTGTCTAACATTATTTTGAGGATAAAAGGAGATAAGGCAGATCCTAAGTGCTTAGCTGAGGGTCTGGCTCACAAAAGATTTCCAGTAGGGTTTTCTAGGGTTGGGTTACTGTTGTTTTCACAACATTAGGTATTTACCATGATCGGACATTCTCCAGGCTGCCTACAGGTAGCTGAATGGGCTAAGGTCGACCAAGCTCTGCCAACTACAACTTTTCCTCTCTGCTGCCCTAGGGGCAGGTTCTGGCTACAAAGAACTATGAGGGCCACAGGAAAATGTCCTCAGGACTTATTGATAAAAGAAGATGCTATGTCTTTCTTTTCTTTTCTTTCTTTTCTTAGAGAGAGAGGGAGTGTGTGCATGGAGCCCTGCGGGGGGGGGGGGTGTCAGGAGGGGCAAAGGGAGAGGGAGAGAGAACCCCTAGCGGGCTCCATACCCAGCACAGAGCCTGATACAGGGCTCAATCCCAGGACCCTGAGATCATGACCCAAGCCAAAATCAAGACTTAGATGCTTAACCAACTGAGCCACCAGGGCGCCCCAGCAGCTGCTTACCTTTAATTAAAAAAAAAAAAAAAAAAAAAAAGCAGCTCAGGCTTTGTAACTCCTGAAGGTTCTTAAGTAGTTGTTCAGCCCTGGGATCAGCTATTGCAGACTTAAACTTCCTGGCTTACAGCTGGACACCTGAGAAATCACCAAATTGGACCATTGGAGAACCCCATTTTAATGCAGATCTAGGGAGAGGGACAGACAAGTGCCAATTCCCCCCTTCATATCCTTGGTGGACAGTTTATAGAAATGGACAGGTTTACAGAACACCTTGGGAAGCAAGAGAGTGTGCTATTCAATTCTTCCCCCTGGGGCAGAGGTGTCCAGAGAGAGGGGACGATTTGGGAGGTCACTAGCTGGTTCTCCAGACGGAAAACTGCATTTGGATTTCTGGGCCAAGGCTTGAGATCTTGAGATAATGTCTTAGCCCTCACAAGTGATGGATGCAGCTCAGGAAATAGGGGGATGTTGTGGATGCCCTGAGCCAGCCAGCTTGCTCTGGAGACTTTACACTGAGTCTGAAAAGAGGGGGAAAAGAAGAGGATCAGGGCTTGGCAAGGGCCCTGAGTCAAGGGTCATCTCATGGCCAGGAGGGGCCCAGCCCATAGTCAGGGTCAGGAGTCAATCTGTGGTCGGGATCAGGGTTCAACCCACATGAGGGCCAGGCCCCGTTAGCAACCAGGCCTTGTTCATCAGGCTTTTGGTGGAGGCTGCTGCCTTGCTGGTAGGCATTTCTGGAGGTGCTCTTGATGTTCTCCTGGACCCTCTCTGCTACTTCCGTGCCTTTTCCTTATTGCCCTCCTCCTCTGACTCTCCAGGCACCGGCCTCACCACCATCACTCATTCTTGTCCTCATCACCTGCCATCACCCAGGGCCCTGCTGCCTTCCCCTAACAATGTCAGCGCCGCTGCCTTGTTTTCTTCTCGCAGTTATGCTTTCTCAGAGGTGACAGATACCCCAGTTCACACTGGCTTCAGCAAAGGAGCTGAAGATTTGCATTCACTGAAATGAGACGTGCAGATGCGTCCAGCCTTAGGCAGGGATGCACCCAGGTCTTCCGTCCGTCAGTCATTGGGCTTCCTCCACCCCTCTCCCTCATTGCCCTGATCTCCTTGCCTTTATTCTCAAGATCACTTCTCTCCATACAGCAGGAAGATGGCCTCTGACATCCATCCCCCCAGCCCCACAAGGCTACATTGCTTTGACTCATTCACATCTAAAGAAACGAGATCTTCCTTGCCCAGCTTACAGAGGTCAAACTCACCAAGAGGTTCTGATTGGGCCTGCGTGGGTCACATGCTCAGTTCTGAGCCAGCCACCGTGGCCAGGGGACGAAGTGCTCTTGCTGGTGGCGCCTGGCTCACATACCCATCCCTGATTAGGGTCAGCTCCACTGAAATCACAGGGATCCCCAAAGAATGGTGGCTGAACAGACAAGCATAGATCTTTGCCTTGAGCAACTGGAACTTGAACTAGGAATGACCCACTCAATCAGGAGACCTCCCAACTCCACAAGCACCTCCACTCCGATTGCTTTCATCTCCATTCCTCTACAGCCACCCTCGGATATGAACTTCTCTCCCATCTGTCCACCCTTCCTACTCTGTCCTCCCTCCACCACAGCTTCTTGACCCAATCCAAATCTCCAGACCCCTTCAGCCTTCCTGAAACTCATCAGCCCTTCTCCTCACCTTCTCCCCATGCTTCCACCCTAGACCCCCAACCTTTCAACCACTGTCATCTTACTCTTTCCAACCTCCTAACCCTGTTCAGTCCAAATAGGCGTTCCTCCTTCAGGCTAGTGAGCTCACCACCGGGGACAGTCATGTAATTGCAGTCCACTGTACGTATGGATGGCAATGAGGATTACTTAGCATAACGCTTCTATGATGCCCCTGTGGTTCACTTAGGATCACATTTAAAACGCAGCTGCTGACTTCTTAGGTCTGGAGTGAGGCGTGTGCTTCTAAGCGGCTCCCAGGTGAGGCCACTGCTGCTGGTCCTCAAAGCACACTTTGAGCAGAAAGCTTTTAGCAGTTCTTTTTTACTTTGGTGTTCCTCTTACTTCCCTCTGGGAAAGAACCTCCCAGGGCACTTGTTAAATATAAAGATTATCAGGTCTCTCCTCAGGAATTTCTGATTAAGTAGGTATGAATTGAAGGCCTAGGGACTTCATGATTTTAACACATTCCAAGTGACTCTTATCTCCTCGGGTGATTGGGAAAGACTGCTGTCTCATGGTCATTTGGGCTGAATGACTCATTTTGGCTTCCATGACTTCTCTGTCCTCCACAAGCTCCACACCTTCCTCACCCCCCTCACCTTCAGCAGGTGAGCCGGCCCCTACCCACCAGCAAAAACCCAGGTGCATTGGCATAAGCTCTTCTGCCAGTAAGCTTGAGTTACACCCCCTCTTCTCTTTATTCTTTTCTCTTCAGTCTTGGAGAAAGAGGCACCTTGTCCACCTCAGCTCACCCCACCTGCCTGCCTCAGCCACCTTGCTCTACCCACAGCTCCCCTTCTTGCTTCTCGGTGGTTCTCCTGACCCTTTCTCTGCTTGTGAAAATGCTCTTGTCCTAAAACCCCTCTCTATTCATACCCTCTCTTCCTCCTCCCTTCACCACCAAGCTCTTTGTGGGGGCGGGGGGCGGCGGTGGGTGTCAGATCTATCTATCTATATCCCACAGTGCTATCATTTAAAAAGTGATATTTTTGTCAGTAAACTTATTTTCTTAACACATTTTAAAGAGAATTTTTATTTCAAAATCATTTTAGATTTATAGGTGAGTCATAAAAATAGTAGAGAGTTCCCATAACACCCTTCATCCAGCTTCCCCTAATGTTAGCATCTTACAGAACATGGCACATTTGTCAAAATGAAGAAATTGACGTTGGTACCGTGCTATGAGCTAAACTACAAACTGTATCCTATTTCTCCAGTTTCTCCACTAGTGTCCGAAATCAGTATATTTTTAGTCAGACAAGGCCTATCATTCCTTTAAAAATTAGGCAGTACAAGTATAAAAAGAGGAAAAAAAAAAAAACACGATCACGAAAGTCATTGTCTGGACACAGCTAACGTTATGTTCTTCCCCTGCCACGTTTTATCCACATAAATCTTTTTTAAGATTTTATTTATTTATTTAGAGAGCAAGGAGAGGGGCAAAGGGAGAGGGAGAGAGTGCATCTCAAGCAGACTCCATGCTGAGTGCTGAGTCCGACGCGAGGCTCGATCTCAGAACCCTGAGATCATCACCTGAGCTGAAATCAGAGTCAGACACTGAAATGACTGAGCCACCCAGGCATCCCAAATCTTTTTTTTTTTTTTATAAAAATATGCTCACCCTTCTAGAGGGGAGGGGGGTGGGGGGATGTGTTAGCCTGGTGATGGGTATTAAAGAGGGCACGTTAAAAAAAAAAATGCTCACCCTCCCCTTCAATGTACTCTTCCCACTAAATACTATATTATAAATGGCCCTCGATGTTAGTAATTGTAGCTCCAGATCGTAATTTTTGTTTTTTTGAAATTTTTCTTTTAACGTTTTGATAGGTAGTTAATTCTCATGGTTCAAAATTCAGAAAGTAGAAAAGAGTATTTGGCAAAAATAAAACTCTCCCATTTCCCACTCACCCAATCCTTTCCTCTCCCGGATCATTACATAGATCCCAAAATGTTGAAGTCTAGAAGCAAATTCTGGGATGAATACAGCATTATTTTACTTAGCCAGTCCTTTCTGGCTTGTTACATAGGGTGTTTCCACTGGTTTATATTATAAATGACACTTTGATTTAACAACTCCACCTTTGCCCAGTTGTCCAATTATTTCCTTAGGATAAATTCCTCGTGGAGTGGCCGGATCAAAAAGCTGACATTTTGGGGGGGTGAGGGTGGGGAGGTCTTTTGATTTCATACTGCCTTCTACAAAGATTACACACCATTTCCCTACACCGAGGCCCACTCAGGCTATCAGATGGGCCACAGCAGTGTTGTTTTAATCTGCATTTCTTTTGTAACCAGACAGGTTGGGTTGTATCTATTGGGTATCTAGGTACAGATAAATTTCTTGGAAGATGACCTCCGATGCCCGCCTCCACTTCTTCACTCCCCGGTGACTCTCAAACTCCTTACAGTCTGGGGTCCAACCTCATGCCTCCCACACCAAGATGCGCCAGCAAAGGCCACCACAGAAGCATCCAGCCAAATGGGCCCTTCTCATTTAATTTCCCTTTGTCACTGAATAGTATAGACTCAGCCTTCCTTTGAAGAAAAAAACTGTGGTTGTTAGCTTGAGCCTGTTTTTTTTTTTTTTAAATCCAGCTTTATCTATAGAATTCACAACTCTACATATCTAATTCGTTTTTTTTTTTGTTTTTGTTTTTTAAAGATTTTATTTCTTTATTTGACAGAGAGAGACACAGTGAGAGAGGGAACACAAACAGGGGGAGTGGGAGAGGGGGAAGCAGGCCTCCTGCCGAGCAGGGAGCCCGACGTGGGGCTCGATCCCAGGACCCTGGGACCATGACCTGAGCCGAAGGCAGACGCTTAACGACGGAGCCACCCAGGCGCCCCTCTAATTCAAAGTTCTGACAAACATACGGTCATGCCATCACCACTACGCTCATAATATAGAAGACTTCCATCACTCCAGAAAGTTCCCTTGTGCTTCTTTCTAGTCCTCTCCCATCCTCAATCCCTGGCAACCAAAAATTTGTTTTTTATTACATAGTTTTGCCTTTTCTTAAATTTATACATAGGTGGAATCAAATACTATTTGGGTTTTTGTTTCTGGATTTTTTTTCACTTAGCATAAGGCTTTTAAGATTCATTGATGTTGTACTGCATATCAGTAGTTCATTCCTTTTAACGTCATTGTATGCATATACCACCCTTGTTTATCCATTCCCAGCCTGATGGGCTTTTGGATTATTTCCAGTTTGGAGCTTTTTTTTTTTTTTAAGTTTGTTTCTTTTTTTTTAGTAATCTCTACACCCAGCATGAGGCTCAAACCCACCAACCCAAGATCAAGAGCTGAAATCAACAGTCGGGCGCTCAACTGACTGAGCCACCCAGGCATCCCTCAAAATTCTTCTTAAAATGCCTGTTTGGGGTGCCTGGGTGGCTCAGTTGGTTAAGCCTCTGCCTTCAGCTCAGGTCATGATCCCTCTCCCTCTACTGCTGCCCCTGTGTGTGCGCTCTCGCTCTCTCAAATAAATAAAAATATATAAAAAATCAAAAAAAAAAAAAAAAAAGCCTCGTGGTATCCTAGTATCCTATCCAGTTCCTGGTTTTGCTCTTATTTCTCCAGTCTTTCCTTCTTCCCCATCTTCTTTGCTGGCTTCCCTTCCACCATTTTCCCTTTCCAAGTGGCAGTTCTCCATGGTTTTCTCTTTGCTTCCCTTCTCATTTTACTTTATCCTTCTGGCCTATGTTGTTCTTCCTCTGTTACAGCAGCCATCATCCCCTCCTTATTTGCTGTTCTGATTCCATATCTTCATATAATTCTCTGGGAGCTCCAGATCCGCACTTGTGGTTGCCTTCTAGCCATTGCTACACCAACACCCTTCAAACACCTCAAAAATCTCTATGCTCAGGGGCACCTGGGTGGCTCAGTCAGTTGGGTGCATTGCTTGATTTCGGCTCAGGTCAGGGTCTGAGGGTCGTGGGGTCGAGGCCAGAGTCTGGCTCAGCACTCAGTGGGGAGTCTGCTTCAGATTGTCTCTCTCCCTCTCCCTCTGCCCCTCTTCACCCCCCTTCCCTACATCCATGTAAACACACTCTCTCCCTCTCTCTCTCCGAAAGAAAACTCTATGTTCAAAACTGAACTTGGTCCCCTCACCTACCCCCAAATATGTTCATCTTCCCAAAACGTCAGCCAGCAGCACTTCCATCTATCCAGTTAGTCAGGCAATACCAACCACCTGGAAGTCGCTCTGCCCCACCCCCAGCCCCCAATCCGATCAGTCACCAAGCCCTAAATGATAGGAAGGCTTCAAAAGACAGTTGCCTCCATGCCCTGGACCAGAGCCATAACTTAAACTTCTAAACCTGGGGGCACAGGTCTTCATCGGAGGCTCTTTCAAACCTCCTTTGGCCTACATTCCTCTCTACTTGGTCCCAGGATAGCCCTGTCATTTAGCTTTTTCTCTGATACCTGGGTAACACCTTTTATTTTGATGTTTTACTGTGATTAGGTAGAGCTGGCGGGTGGTCCGATTTTTACCTTCTCACGGCAGCCTTAAGCCAGGGCTTACCTACAGAGGCAGCACACCAGGGAAGACCCAGTCATTCTGTGCCACAACTCAGCCACAGAGAAGTCTGGGAAGGCCCAGGCCCAGGAAGGGGCCCTTCACTTGCTCCAGGCTGGTGCACACCAGGGGCTCTAGCAGCTGAAGCTATACCTCCAGACTGGGGCAAAAGTTTTGCTCCTCCTATCTGCCCCAAATGCACTTCAGATAATAAAAGCAAGCCTAGATTGGAATTGTTAACATCGATAAGACTTCTACTATATGCCAGACGCTAGGGCTGATGTGCTACACTCATAATCACCTCGTTTAATCCCCACAGGAGCCTACGAAACCAGTCTTATGCCCATTTTAGGGAAAAAGAAACTGAGGCTCTGAGATCTTAAGTAAGTTTCTTTGACTGCAAAGTCCATAGGTTTAGACACTTCCTACACTCTAGGGTAATGGCTCATGGGTGCAGAACCCCAGCCATGGAAGACTCAGCCACAGACATGCTACTTTCCTTTGGCCTGACATTTCTTGTACATTAGAGGGTCTGCCCAGGTTTCAGCCCCTGGGCACCCCTTACAAGCAGTTCCCCCTGCAAGCCTCCAGACATCAGGGCACGAGCCCAGGCTAGGAGAGCTCGGTTCTTTCTACCCTAGAAGTTACTTTGCTCCCTGGAGCTCCAGTGAAGCCCCACCGACCAGTGTTCCAACATTCTTGCTGATCACCGGCCACCATCTTTGGTTTGGTTCCCTGAAGCTGGTCATTCATTCTTTCAGTGAATATTTACTAAACAATCTGTGATAGGCACTGGGCAGGAGACAAAAACTGCCTAGCACCGTGGCTCATATATACTTGGCTCCCCATAAAATTTTTCTGAATGAAGGAATAGGCACTGCCATGCTCTGTAGATGACCAGCTATAGGGGAAGACAGATCAGTAAACAGAGTTAGAACCCCAGGTGGTGAGTTCTATGACAGGCAGAATATAAGAATTTCTAAGAGCACAGCATAGGGTAGCTACGTGGGAGGACTTCTGGGAACATTTCCTGGAGGAAGCAGGGTTTAAGCTGAGGCCTGAGGCATGGCTTGGTGAGCCAAGTGAAGGAGGATGAGACAAAGGGAGCATGAAGTTTATTATGAGGAAAAACTCCACCCCACAGATGGAATATAGGGAAGGGTGCCATTTATGGCAGGTCAGATGCATTCAGGAATTTCTGTAAGATACACTGAGCTTCAACCAGATGGAGGGTAAGGTCTGTCAAGCCACAATTCATTCCGGGCAATTGAAAAACCCATTCAAGGAGCAGGTGGAAGGGGCCAAAAGATCCCCATGATCCCTGCTAGCTCCAAGCACACCAGCTTTGGGGACAGCGGTGGGTGCAGTCTCTGAGGATGATGGGGGAAGGGGAACAGAATTTGATTCTGCTAACGTGTCCAGCAATGCCCAAGAGATGTGCTAGAATAAATAAGGTGACCCCCGTACATGGCCCCTAGTAAGGCCAGCTCAGCTTATTTAAGAAGTTGTCTTTGTTCCAGTTAAATCTGAAGATAAAAGAGGCCACTTGGGACAAAAGTGAAATCCGCAGGGCATCTGTCCTGGGCTGAAGTGAAACTTCCTCCCTATCTCCACAGGTTGCTGACGCTTTACCAGGGCAAAATAAAGCTACAGTAAATATAAACTTTTCCCTCCTCTCTTTGTCTAGGCCCAAAATATTCAAACAGACCATGCAACCCATCTTGATGCCCAGTGTTGAACAAACATAGGCCTCCTCCTATAAGAATGAGCAAACAGGGGATCATGACTGCCCATCTACAGAGATCAAGCAGGTCAAAAGGAGGCTGATATGAGGGATTAGAGCAAATGTCCCAGGATAAGTCATCTGGATGGCCCAGAGGACAAAACGGAAGGGAGAAAACGTGCTAATTTGTAGTCTTAAGATTAGAAGCTGTAGAATCTCTCAACTAATTTTTTGTTAAAGTAGGCTCCAGGGCTTGAACTCCCAACCCTGATATCAAGACCTGAGCTGAGGATCAAGAGTCAGATGCTTAACCAACTGAGTCACCCAGGCACCCCTCAAATAATTCTTAATAAGAAAATAACCTTAGGGCATAAAACTATTCTGGAGATGAAAAATATACCTATTGAGTTTTAAAAGGACCTAAAGGTAGTTAACAGAAGATTGGACGCACAAAATCAAGTCAATGAATCTGAAGAACAGAGTCTAAAACTCAGAGAGGAAAAAAATGAAGGAAAAACAAAAGATAAGCAGATAGGAGAAGAGATTCAAGGAACAAATGTGCATATAATTAAATCCCCAGAAGAACAGAACAGAGGAAAAAGATTCAAGGGAGTAAAAGAAATTGTCACTGAATGGGGGAAATATTTGAATCCAGGGAGTAAAGTGATTCCTTGACTATTAATTAAAATTAGTGAAAAAATTAATGAAAAGTCTCCAAAATCTATATATTTAAAAAATTTTTGTGAAATTTTAAAAATTTCAAACATACAGAGAAATTCCTACAAGATCCCAGGCAGAAAAAATAAGTTACTTATGAGTAAGTTTGTTAGCAGACTTCTAAGATTTAGACACTACAGTAATGTTAGAGAAACATGCAAGGGCTCCTGGGTGGCTCAGTTGGTTAAGCAACTGCCTTCGGCTCAGGTCATGATCCTGGAGTCCCGGGATCGAGTCCCGCATCAGGCTCCCTGCTCAGCAAGGAGCCTGCTTCTCCCTCTGGCCCTCCCCACTCTCATGTGCTCTCTCTCTCTCACTCTCTCAAAATAAATAAATAAATCTTAAAAAAAAAAAAAGAAAGAAACATGCAAGATTTTTAGTAGCTAAGATTGTGATCCATTTATATACTCAAGAAACAGAAAAAAAAATCTGGGGGCACCTGGGTGGCTCAGTCGGTTAAGCCTCCAATTCTTGGTTTTAGCTCAGGTCATGATCTTGGGGTCCTGGGATCAAGCCCTATGTCAGGCTCCACACTCAGTGCGGGAGTCTGCTGAGGTTTCTCTCTCCCTCTCCTTCTGCCCGTCCCCTCGCTCAGTCTCTCTTTCTCTTTCTCTCAAATAAATAAATAAACCCAAAAAGAAAAAAAAACCTGGCATGCAAGAGTTCAGAAAAATTACCACCTATATATATCTTTCCAAAACAAATTGCATAACTAATTTCTCCTGCCTGAGAAACAATACAAAACAAAACTCCCAGGAACAGGAATGGCAACAACAAGCACATTAGGAAAAGAAAGATAAGCAATGTGGATCTAAGAAAAGGTCAGGGGATTTTAACACTACAGATCATGATTCAAAACCTTTGTTATCTATTGCCACATAATAAATTACCCTAAAACTTAGTGACTTAGCAGCATTTGAACTGGTAGATGGCCCTTCCCAAATACGAGGGGACATCATCCAATCTACCAAGGGCCAGAACAGAGCAAGGCAGCGGAGGAAGGAGAATCCACGCTCTCTGCCAGACTCTCTGTTGATCTGGAACATTGGACATTGATCTTCTGGGCTTGGACTGGGACTGACACCATGTGATATATATATATCAGAGAGACAGAGAGTGAGCACATGAGCGGGGGGCGGGGCAGAGGCAGAGGGAGAAGCAGACTCCCCGCTGAGCAGGGAGCCTGATGTGGGGCTCAATTCCAGGACCTTGAGATCATGACCTGAGCCAAAGGTAGACGCTTAACGGACTGAGCCATCCAGGTGCCCCAGTAACTTATTCCTAATGAAAAGAATGTGGCAGAAGTGATGGCATATGACCCCCAAAATTAAATGATAAAAGACATTGCTGCTTCTGCCTTGTACTTTCGTGGATGGCTTGCTCTGGGGGCTAGTCAGCCGCTACGTTGTAAGGAGACTCAAGCAGCCCCATGGAGAGGTCCATGTGGGGAGGAACTCAGGCCCCTCACAAGCAATCGGCATGAAGGTGACAGCCATATGAATAAACCACCCCAGAAATGGATCCTCCAGCCCCAACCAAGTCTTCAGATGACTGCAGCTGACATCTTTGACTTCAAGAGAAACCCCGCCCTGGAACCTCCCACTTAAATTCATGATTCACACAAACTAGGAATATGATAAATGTTTGTGGTGGTTTAAAGCCACTGAATTTGGGGATAATTTGTCACATGACAATAGCTAGCTAATACCCTTATCATCCTGCAACATGCTTTTTTTCCCCCTCAATATTGTTGTTTTTTTTTTTTTTTTTTCAGCACTAGCCATATGGATGCATATAGTTCAGGTGAGTTATCTGGACGGCCGCAACCACATCTTAATTAGCCCTTCTCCTGCTGCTGGGTATCTAGGTTGTTTCCAGATTTTTTGCCATTATGAACCATGCCTCAGTGAACAAACCTGGACGTGCTTCCTTGTGCATGTGTGGAAAAGCTTGTTAGGCAACAGGCACTAAACATTTTCTGGAGAGTGCTCATCTGTTCTCCAAAGTCAATATCCCCAGTCTCCCACTCGCAGTGTGTGAGACCTCCATTTCCCCCCGCATCGCCGATAGCACTGATACCATCAGGCTTTTGAACTTGGCTTTGCCACTCTGAAGGGAAAAGAATCTCCTTGGCTGAATTTGCATTTCCCTCATAAGCCGTGAGCATGCTCGCTCAGAGCCTCACACTATCTGCCCACCCTCTCCCAGCATTTGGGGAGAACACTGGGGACCAGAGTCCTCACCAACGCTGGGCATAGAGCTCATCAAATCACTCTCAGGGACCTGCGGCTCCCGAAGGATTTCCCAGGAGCCTCCGTTTCCTGGGCAAAGGCTCTTCTTTGTCACTGGCCTGACGGAATACCTAGAAATGCCTCAGTCAACCAGCCGTTTCCAGGAAAGATGCGGGCTTCCGACCGCGCTCTGGACTCACCCAGTTCCTGGACGGGGGCCGGTGCCACCCCCTCCCTTCCCCTCAGGAAGTGTGGCAGCCGATGGCAAGGGGCAGCAGCTGGCCAGGCACCAAGCCAGAGTACAGAGTCTTCCACAAAAAAACACCCAATGATTCTGCCCTCTGGAGGGTGGCCCAGTAGTGCAAAGGGAACCAGGGAGGGAAGAAGGGCAATCATCAGGCACCTGCCAGGGCCCACGTGCCCCTGCTTACACCCCGCGGACCTGGCCAGTGAGAACAGAGGAACAGGGACCGGGCCTCAGATTTCCCTCAGAGTTGGGCTGTTCTCATGGGGCTCCTGGACCCTGTCTGTCCTCAGCCTGGGTCACACTACACTAGCTGCCCAGATGGCCCCCCACTGTGCTAGTTCTTTCCACAGCCTCAGGAACACTGTCCAGCATCTGCAGGAGGATGCACTCTTTACCAGCATAAGGCCATCTGCAAGCACCTTCACAATTTTCACATCCACATGCCACTGCACAATTATTTACCAACCACTGACGATTTCCAATTTAAACACATTAGTTGTAAAAGGAAGCTTTATATCCTTACCCAGCATCCGTTGCCAAAAAGAAAAGGCAACTGTAGAATATCACAAGAATAAACAATGTTAGTAAGCTCTATTAAACACTGTCATCTGCTCTCTTTGTTACCAAAGAGGCTGGCAAAACCAGAGAAATGTTACAGACCCACTAGCACCAAAGTGACATCTTCCTCGGTGATTCAATATTGTTTGATGTCTCCAAGCCACTCTGTGAAAGAGACTGGTAGCTTCTCATCAAAATTTATTTCTTTTTTTTTTTTAAGATTTTTATTTATTTATTCATGAGAGATAGAGAGAGAAGCAGAGGGAGAAGCAGGCTCCCAAGGAGCAGGGAGCCCGATGCGGGACTCAATCCCAGGACCCTGGGATCATGACGTGAGCCGAAGGCAGACGCTTAACCATCTGAGCCACCCAGGTGCCCCCAAAATTTATTTCTATCTTCTACAGCAATAGGAGAATGGCTATCCTATCCCCTTTTGTGGTTTAGGGTGGCCTGGGCTCTTCTGAGCAGAATGTGAACGGATGCCACTTTCTACCGAAGATTTCTGAGTCCATTCATTTCTGATTCACACAATTCACTACTTCTTTTCTTCATTCTCTTTACTCAATCCCACTTTTTCTCCCCTGCCTGGAATGCCAAGAACAACATCAACAATCAGTAGAGTGCTAAATTCTATATCCCATTGGAGTATTATTCTTGTGTAAAGAAAACCAATAGAGATTTTCAAATATGGAAGAACTCAGGTATTAGAATACTGTGACTCATTCTGGAAAAACTTACTTGAGGACGCACAAAGCAGCCAACTGGAAGATAAACCAAAATGAAGAACAGATGCATGGAAGAGTTTGAAAGAGTGTGAAAGGACTGGTATAGTACTATACTCCAATGAACACAGACTAAGTCTAAAGAGAATTAGGGGCGCCTGGGTGGCTCGGTCGTTAAGCGTCTGCCTTTGGTTCAGGTGATGATCCCAGGGTCCTGGGATCAAGTCCCACATCGGGCTCCCTGCTCGGTGGGAAGTCTGCTTCTCCCTCCCCCACTCCCCCTGCTTGTGTTCCCTCTCTTGCTGTGTCTCTGTCAAATAAATAAATAAAATCTTTAAAAAAAAAAGAGAGAGAATTAAAGGTAAGGACTTAATAATTCTAGCTACCAAAAGAAGTGCAGTAATTGTTACAAATCTTGAAAGAAACATCCTCATGGTAATTATTTAATTACTGGGAATATCACTTGCAAGATATGTCAAACAAAATAGGTAATATTGTTTATATACAAAGAATTCTTACAAATCAATAAGAAATACATAAACAAATGAGGACATTCCAGAAAAAATAAAAATGACTAAAAAATATACCAAAGATGTTCAACCTTATTAATGAATAAGTTTAAGTGAAAACAAACAATAATTTTTGTTCAATGTCACCTATTGAACTGGCAAAGAATAGAATCGGGTAAACCCAGTGTTTGTGAGGATGTAGCGTGGTCGGCTATTGGTGGTTCTATAAATGGGCATGACCTTTGTGGACCACTCTTCACATTCTCTAATAAAATACACAACATATATGAGGAAGAGCGCTTCAGACATCACCAGCCCACGCCTACCAAATAAAACCACATTTTTAGGGTGTCTGTCTTCAGCTCAGGTCATGATCCCAGGGTCCTGGGATCGAGTCCTACAGCAGGCTCCCTGTTTCTCCCTCTGCCTCTGCTGCTCCCCCCAGCTTGTGCGCTCTCTCTCTCCCTCGCAAAATAAAAAATTTTTTAAAAATCACATTTTTTAACTGTTCATAATACGATGACTACAATCCCCAGCTTTCCCAGATAGCAGAAAGTGCAGTCTTCCCTCACTCCCATCCTGGGCTCTCTGAGGAATACTTAGAAGCTTCACTCCCATGTCCCCTGCCACTTCCACCAGCTCGTCTCTTGCACTGTATTGCTGCCAACCCAGCACTTTGCAGTTCATCTTCAGCCGACTGTTCTGTGGTCCCCACACCATTTTAACTACAGACACAGGCTTCACCTTAATGCTAATCTCCTTTCAAAGCATGACAAAGATGTTTGAACAAAACTTGACCGAATGCTTGCAGAAAACCAGAATCATAGCCCAGAAGGTGCCTGACATTGAGAAGGTGCCCCTCCACGTAATTGTTCCTGGGGACCCCAAGGCCAAACCCAACATGGGGGCTTTCTACGTCCAACAAGCTTCCATGGGGTGAGGTGCAGCCCAACCCCCTTCTAGCAGATTTCCACTCCTCTCTCTTGAACAGAAGATACTTCTTTTCCTACCATGCACAGTCCTTCAAATGCTTGATTTGTTTTATGATGATAACGTTCTGCTTTACGATCAGAAAAACATACACGCACATGATAAAATGGCGTAAGAAAAAAAATCAATCCGGAAATTATAGGTGGATCCAACTAATACAGTCACAATTCTGGTGGCCAGAACAGACAGTTCAAAGAACACCCCTCCCAGAGTGCACCTCAGTCCTGTCTGGGTGTGCCGCATGTTACACTCAATAAATGTTTGTTGAATGAATAAACTAATGTTGATTGCCCCCTTCCCAATCACCTTATGAGATAAAGTCCAGCCTCATTTGAATGGATCCCAGTCTTCACACCCTGGCTTTCAAGTCTCATCATTTTAGTCTTGCCACTCTGCTACAGTCACCAGGTTCCTTCCTGTGCCGTCTCAGCCTTCCCTCCAGGCTCAGACTGAGTCCCACTTCTGCCTGGGAAGTCTGACCGGCCTCAGACATCCCTCGCCCATCCCCCATGCCTAAAGCCATCCCTCCTTCCTTGAGCTGTATACCTGCTTACTCTTCATTACACTCATCTTACATCTTGGTTCTTTCCTATACATGCAAATCTTGTCTCCTTAAGAAGATACATCCCGGGGCGGCAGCAGGGGTGGGGGGGGCGCTCTCCTGCCTCTGTTCCTCCCAGGCTGTTAGGGATCAACAAATAGTGATTGATTTCTGAATTCATTATTCGTCTCCTTCTGTTCATTGAGTCATCAACTCTGTCTTAGGCTTGATTCCCCAGAAGCAACTCTTGGGACCTGAGACAAGGGTTTGCATGAAGGTGGTTTATTAGGAAGTGTCCCTGGGGTGGGGGGGGTGGGGGGGGAGTGGAGGAACAGGAGGGGGGGGAAGGGGGTCAGGCAAGGGTGTGTAATCGAGTAAAGCTACAGAGCTGAAAGGTAGCTCAACCCTCCAGGGGAGCTCTGGGGACAGTGTGGGCCATACCTACAATGGTCACTTCAGGACAAAGGAGTTGGAGTATCATCCCCCCACCCCTTGCCTTGGTCTTTTGACTAAGGGCTGTCCCCGGGGCATGAAAACTTCTAAGCATTTCTGGTTCTCTAGAGTACGCAGGAAAAGCCGGTTCTGGAAGCCTCAGTGCAGCCCTCCAACAAAGAGATGAAGGTACTGAAAACAAATAGGAACCTATAGTGCACAAAAACATAAAATCATCAAAAGGGCATGGACAGTTGACCACATCCACACATTGTGCCAACAGACATTTACAGAACACCTATTTACACTCTAGACACTGTATGGAAATTGGTGAGGCAAAGCCTTAGCCCTCAGGGGTCCAGTGCTGAGGTCTTAAAGGGGTGGCTATCCCACACGATTCATTCCTGTCTGGGTTCTGGAGAAGTGTGAATGCAGAGGCCAGCAGGAGCCCACGGGGAAGGTGAACAAACTACGCGGGATTCCCGGGCATGACTTAGGATCCTAAAGAATGAGTACGAGGGAAGAGGGTATTCCCAGCAAAAGGAACAGCGTGTCCAAAGCAGAGAAGCAAAAGGACACATTTGTTTGGAAAGGGGGTGTAGTTTGCTGTGGCTGGAACACAGGGTGTGGGAGAAAGGGAGCACTCTGGGAGCCAATGTCGTTCAAGAGAGCCAGGCTAAGGGGGAAGAGTTTTTTCACCCTGCGAGGTGGACAGTAAGATTTAAAGATGTCTGGCCGTGATCAGAGAGGTGTTTTAGGAAGAGGGTAGGCATATATAAACCACATATGGAACACCGGCTGTTCTAACAGCCCCGCATCCATGACCCCATGCAGAGGATTCCATTTCATGATTGGTCCAGGACGAGCTGCACCAGACCGGGCAGGTGAATGAGTCGGGTCTGGAGCTGCGTGTTGGGGGAAGAGGGGACTGGAACAAAGGACACACCAGAAAGAGCCAGGATCTGAGGACATCAGCACCTCTAACCCAGCAGGACATGTAAATATGAATATTCTCTATTTATGAATATTGGTTAATTTCAGTAACTTCCCTTTTTCTGGCTTAAGCCAGTTTGAGTCAGGTTTTTGTCACATTAAGTGTCCCTACTGAGACTGAATGTATGTTTTAAAATCAAAACACAGATGAAAAAACGCTTCCAGATACACAACCAAAAGAACTTCATAGTATAGGGGGGGAAAAAAAACCTCTACCATTTATGTTGAACTTAAAGAGGTCTCATGACATAAAACTCTGAAAAATATTGGACAGTCTGGACCAAGTTGAAAGGAATGCCACACACAACCCATCTGCCCCAGTCCTGAGCTCCCCGTAAATGGATTAATGCCCAAAGGGCCTGCCACTTGCTTTTTGGGGGGAGGGTGGGTGCTCAGAGAGGCTTTGGGAAGGACAGGAAACATCCCATTGATAGCTGGTCCCTGTGACATTCATCAGAGGTGTTTGGATTAGAAGAGGAAGTCCCTGCAAAGGGGATCCAGGTCCCATATCTCCCTGAAGGTGGGGTGGCAGAACAACACCCTGGGGACTTGAGGGACATGCCTCAGCCTGCAGGGCCCTAGCTGGCCTCCAGGCTCAAGGTAACCCAGATGGTTTTCTTTCTCTTTTTTGTTTTTTAAAGTAGGCTCCAGGCTCCACACCCAGCGTGGAGTCCAATGCAGGGCTTGAACTCATGACACTGAGATCAAGAGTTGACCTTAGATCAAGAGTTGGATTGGGGCACCTGGGTGGTGCAGTCAGTTAAGCAGCCGACTCTTGGTTTCAGCTCACATCGTGATCTCAGGGTCCTGAGATCGAGCCCCACGTTGGGCTCTGTGTGCTTGAGACTTTCTCCCTCTTGCTCTGCCTCTTCCCCCTCCCCAAAATAAATAAATAAAATCTTAAAAAAGAAGAGTTGGGTGCTCAACCAACTAAGCCACCCAGGTGCCCCCAGGTGGTTTTCTAAGTACAGGGGACTTTGCCATCCGAATGCCCATGAAGCCATCCACAGCTTTGGAGAATGTCACCAAGGTGGTGTTCAGAGGAAGCCACATAGCCTTACATGCTTTTATTGATAAACAAGCAATTTTAAAATAAGTGAGCTATGCATTCAACTCCAGACATTAGGGAAAGTAAAACAAAAATCAAAAAAAAAGCAGAAGGATAAAATGTACAAAATTACAAACAGAAGTTGGGGAAAGGAAAGGACACAGAACAGAATTAGTAAAATCAGAAGAGCTGTTTATTTGAAAGGACAGGTCAGTAAAATACCATGCGTGTATGTGTGTACAAACTCCTTCTTTCCGACCTACTTGAAAAAATCCTGTCTTTGTGTATGTCCCATCTAGCTCCTTCCTCTCCCCCTTACTTTCTAGTACTACAATAGCTGATGTCATTATTATAACCACGCTAATAGTGCAACATTGAAAGAAAGCAAGGTATGGGGAGGGGAGGGGCGGTAACAAGGTGCGGGACTGGAGAGCATCCAGTGGTGGCATGATTAAAATCCCCTTCCTGCCACTTCGGGGTATTTCACAAGATGGGAGGAAAGGGTAGAACAGGCTTTCCGAGTGACTTTGTCCTACCACAGAACGCTTCTGGAACATGCAGCTGTTCTAAAGATCAGCCACAGGATCCTCCAGACATACTCAGATTACAGTGAAGCCAAGCTGAAAAGAGGAACTACAAAGGCAGCTTTTGGAAAGAGAAAAGGAACGGGAACCATGATAGGTAGGAGGTTAACACAATTTTTAAAAATTACTTATTTTATGTCATTAATTTGAAAATAGTGATGAAAAAGACGGAAATCTGTTAGGGCTACAAAATAGCTCAATTAATTTGGAGAGGATAGTTACCTTTTCAATAGTTGAGACTTCACACCCAGAAATGTGTCTTAGCATGCATTAAAGTCTTTCCTCAGATCTGTCTGTGTAGTTTTACAAAGGTCTCGCACAGTTTTCAAGTTTGTTCCTGGGGTATCTCTGAGTTTTCCAGTTTGGATAACGGGATGGCTGAAGGAATTGCTCACAATAGCAACCCAAACCACAGAAGACCTAGGAATTAGTATATAGAACAGCCAAGACACTTTGGGAAAACGATGTAACGAGAGCAATGTTGGGGGGCAGGCAACTTACCAAGCAGACATCAAAATCCACTCTCAAGTGACAGCCCTTAAAACTGTGGTACAGGGCGCCTGGGTGGCTCAGTCGTTAAGCCTCTGCCTTCAGCTCAGGTCACGGTCCCAGGGTCCTGGGGTCGAGTCTGGCATCAGGCTCCCTGCTCCGCAGAGAGCCTGCTTCTCCCTCTCCCACTCCCCCTGCTTGTGTTCCCTCTCTCACTGAGTCTCTCTCTGTCAAATAAATAAATCTTTAAAAAAAAAAACAAAACAAAACTGTGGTACAGCAGCTCTGTGAGGGACAGCCCCGAGGGGACATCCTCTGCAGCAGTGGGGAACGCACTGATGAAAAATGCAACAACTTGGATGAATTTCAAAGACAAGTATACTGAGTGATTAAAGCCAATCTGAAGAACTTCCTAACTATATGATTCCCTGTATATGACGTTCTGAAAAAGACAAAACTATGTTGATGAAGAACAGATCGGTGGCCACTTCGTGAGTGGAGGAGAAAGACTAGAAAGGGGCAGTCTGAGGGAGTTTGCCAGGGTGATGGAAGTGTTTTGTTTGTGGTGATGATCACATGAATGAATATATATATATATATATATATGAATATATAATATAAATCTATAGATCTGTGTGCCCAAAGAGGCATACTTTTATAATTTTTTAAAAGATTTATTTATTCATTTTTAGAAAGAGAGAACGAGCATGGGGAGAGGCAGAGGGAGAGGAGAGAAAGAATCCCAAGCAGACTCTGCACTGAGCGTGGAGCCCAACATGGGGCTCAATCCCAGGATCCTGAGACCATGACCATAGCTGGAACTAAGAGTTGGACATTCAACCGACTCAGCCACTCAAGAGTCCCTTTTTATAAATATTATAATTTCTAAAATCAATAAGCAAAGCCAGCACAGTGGGTAGTACAGTTCTAAATAAAGAGATGAATGAAACCAGAACCAGTCCAGATACATAAGGCTGTAAAATATAAAAACACAGCTTCCTGGGAGGCAGTTTGCACAACAGCATGGAGGCGCTTAACACGACAGAACTGTAGTACACTTCAGAGTGGTTAAGATGCTAGGTTTTATGTTACGTGTATTTTGCCACAATTTTTTTTATTTTTATTTTTTTTTAAGATTTATTTATTTATTTGAGAGAGATAGAGACACACAGCGAGAGAGGGAACACAAGCAGGGGGAGTGGGAGAGGGAGAAGAAGCAGGCTTCCCCAGGAGCAGGGAGCCTGATGCGGGGCTCGATCCCCGGACCCTGGGATCATGACCTGAGCCGAAGGCAGACGCTTAACGACTGAGCCACCCAGGCTCCCCTTGCCACAATTTTTTAAAAGGTGGCCTTATATTGATAAGTGTTGAAGTCTGGAGATAGGTATTGGGGGAATCATGATACCATCATAATACCTTTGCATAATTTGACATTTTCCACAATAAAATTTTTTTTTCTTTAAAAACATGGCTTTTCAGATTGGTGGTGAAATGCATTAACAAAAGCATGGAGACATTGACTTTTTGTTTAGGAAAAGTAAAATCTCACCTCAAATATTTTAAAAGATCGGTGAGCTTTTGCGGCTCCTGGGTGGCGCAGTCAGCTGTCTGACTCTCGGTTTCAGCTCAGGTCATGGTCTCGGGGTGGTGGGATCCAGCTCCATGTGGAGCCCCACACTGGGCTCTGCGCTTGTGTCTCCCTCTCCCTCTGCCCTTCCTGCTCGTGCTCGCTCTCTCTCTCAAATAAATACATCTAAAAAAATAAATAAAATCAGTGGGAAAAAAAGGTCGGTTAGCTTTACAATTTTTACATAGGAAAAATAAAACCATGAAACAACTGGAGGACAAGAGGAGGGGGCAGTATTATGACCTGGGAGGGAAGAAGGGCTTGCAAAGCCTAGAAGGAAACCCAGAAAAGAAAAATGAGGAAAAAGCGATGGATTTGGTGACATAACAATTCAAACTTACATATGGTAAAACACCGCCAACACCAACATGTTATTAAAAGCTCAGCTGTAAACTGGGAAAAACTACTTCCCCGAGGCCCTGTCACCAATTATGGACTGTGCATCGCTTCTCGGCCTTTTGGCTAAGATCAAGTGTAGTAACATAATTGTTATGGACTGGGCCTGGCCCCTAGAGGTCTCTGAGTTTGCTTCCTGTGGCATACATCTTCCATTCAAGTCTTTATCTTTGCTTTTCAAGCTCCTAATACGAGAGATAGGAGCTCATGATAATTAGGGATGAAAAACCCCCAAATGTAGCGTATGAAGAACAGAGGGAAACACCCCTGTTGCTGTTAATGATGTCAGGCGCAGACCCAGAAGAACGCAAGTGTGTAGACTGGGGCTCTCCCATGGAACATTCCCAGCCTCGGTTTGTCCATCTGTACATGGGGCTGATGATGAAACCTGCTCAGCCTGGTTTCCGGCAGCAGGGTAAGAATTAGAGAAACATTAGCTATTCATTTTGATGGGACAGATGGGTTTATGGATGACAGTGCTGGTCTCGGTGGGAATTTATTTTCTTGTGGGTAGATTTCCATGATTCCGCACTAGACAATGATGAGGATTACTATTATAATCAAAAAAACATTACTTACATTTGTCTTTTTTTTTTTAAGAGGTGACTCAGAGATGAACTGAATGTCTGGAAGAGAGTTCAAAGAAGGAAAACACCAGGATGCTTGGGCTAGTTTGTAGTCTTTGGGAGTATGGTTCCCTCCCCGGACTCCTTATCCCAAATGCATGCAAGGATGACGAGGGTACCTGCCCCGCCTGTGGAGGTCTCCTCTATGAGGTGCCGGAGACAGAGGGGCAGACAGCTTGATACGGCACAAGGTAATGAGTGTCAGGACGCAGGGAAGTATAGAAAGTTACTACCTGAGTAACTAGGGAAGGTCGTCTGGAGGTGACATTTGAACTCACTCTTGAAGGGTGAGGAGGTGTTCCCAAGTGGGGGTGGGGGAGGGGAAGGAGAGTCCCAGAGGAAAGAACAGCATATGAAAATACACACAGGCACAGAAGAGCATGGCCAAGTTGAGTTGAAGCAAGACATCCAAATGGATTCTTCTAGGAGTGGGGGAGCCAACGGGGCTAGAATGGTGGGTTGAGGGTTGTGAGGGTCTTCAAAGGGTTTTGATTCACTCTAAGGTGAAACAAAGCTGGGGATTTATTGGAGCAGAGAGACCTTTTGTTCATTCCATTTAACAAACATTTATTGAATGCATCCTGTATTATTAACCCTCATCCCAAGTGTTCTGTTGCCCCTGTAACAAACTACCACAAGCTTTGTGTCTTAAAACAACACAAACTTACTATTTTACAGTTCTGGATGTCAAAAGTCTGAAATGGGTCTCAGTGGGCTAAAGCCAAGGTGGGGCAGGGCTGCGTTCATTTCGGAGGTGGAGAGGAGAATTCATTTCCTTGTCTCCAGCTTCTGGAGGCTGCTTGAATTTCTTGGTTCATGCCTTCTTCCATGTTCAAAGCCAGCAATGCCCAGCAGAGTCTTTCTAATGAGGCACTCTCTCTGGTTCTGACTCTTCTGTTTCCCTCTTCCCCATTCAAAGCCACTCATAATTACATTGGGCCCACCCAGGGAATCCAGGATAATCTCCCCCATCTGAAGGTCCATTGATTAGCAACTTTAATTCCATTCTCAACCTTAATTCCCCCTTGCCACGTAGCATAACATATTCACAGGTCCCAGGGATTAAGACGTGAAATCTTTGGAAGCCATAATTCTGTCTACCACAGAGACCAATCATTGGACACCGTGGGAGAGGACTACCCAAGGACATGAATACAAGGAGGTGTGGATCACAGGGGGCCTTCGACACACACACCCTTAGATTTCTAGCTCAAGCCCCTTGGTTGGGGTTGGTGGGAGAAACACTACAGCCTCGGCTCAGATGCCAATGGAAAGTAAAACCCAGTTTGGTTTTCTAGTCATTTCTATGGTCTGCTTGCGATACTTTGTTCCCATCTTCTTGTTTGCCAGCTAGGCCAAGGTCCCTTCCAGGGGAAGATTCTGGGTGCTGGGCATAGGGATGGGAGGTTTCGGTTTCTGGCAACTACACCACCACCATCTGGTGCTTTCTCATTACACCTGGCTTCTTAAAACCAAGGACAACTGGGAAAGTCCTAATGTGACGTTGCTCTTCCCATCCCTCCCCGCCCCCCCCCCAGAGTGGGTAAATCCATTCTTTGTTCTGCACAGTGGACAAAACAAAATAGGACACAGAAAACAGGTGGTTTTTAAGGAACATCCAATGTTTGGGACAACTAAAGGGAGAGGGTTAGGGGTGCTTGTTTCAAGGTGACAGGCCCTGAGTGTCTGATTTCTCATCCTCGTGCCACCATTGGTCTCATTATGAGATGCCCTCCCGCCGAGGGACCAGAGGAATGTTTTCCACGCTTACCCTCCATTTATGCTGGCTTCCAGCTGTATTTTCAACAGAAGGTTTCTGGTTGTGCAATAAGCATCTTAGGATGTAGAAACAGGTCAGGCAGCAGGTAAGGTCAGCTTAAGGTCACTTAAACTGGTTGCAGGCAACTTCTGGGCTGTTTGGTCCACACAGGAGCTCCAGCTATCAAAATAAAGAAATAAATAAAAGTTTTTAAAACTTTCATGAAAAACAAACTAGAGTGGGGCTGGCTTTGATATACTCCTTTACCCCACGGCCAATACCCCAGATCCATAACCAAGACCTGTTGCTTTAGTTCCCTAGATGGCCCTAGCATCTGTCTTCTCTCCATCTTCCCTATTACCACCTACTCCCAGATGCCACCATCCTACCTGGACTCCAGCAAGATCCTCCCAGCCAGTGGCTCCGCATCCTCTCTGCCCCTTTCCCACGCATTGTTTTCACAGCAGCCTAAAGATCTTTTGAAAACACAAAGCTGCTCATGGGCCTCCCCCTCCCCCAATATAATGCCTTTCCACTGTACTTAATCTAAGACTTCAGTGCTTACATGGCCTGCAAGACCCTTTATGGTTGAGTCTCTTTCTCTCTTTCTTCTTATTGCTTCATTCACGGAGGCCATCTTGGGGTGCACGCTCCACCCTTCCCCTCATCACCCCCACTCCAGCGTGCATCTGCTGACTTCTAACTACCGCCTTGCTCTTTTTGCCCGAGTGCCTCCTCTGGTCTCTGAAACTGCTTGCATGCCTGTCTCCCACCCACAGCAGCCCTCAGACAATGGCTGATGAGAGCAAGGGTGTAAATGCCCAGAATCCTCACCTGGGTGGATCATTCTGAGGTGTGTGTGCCCCCAGTGTGTCCCAGCAGGATTAAACCCATTGGCCACAGTGATCCCCAGCTTGAGAGTTGTGATGATTAATTTCATGTGTCTACAATGGCCGGCGGTACCCAGTTTTTTAATTAACTATCAATCAAAGTGTGGCTGTGAAGGTATTTGGTAGATGTGATTAACAGCTGACTTTTATTTTTTTAAAGATTTTATTTGTTTATCTATTTATTTGAGAGAGAGAGACAGAGAAAGAGAACACAAGTGGGGATAGGGGCAGAGGGAGAAGCAGACTCCCCACTGAGCAGGGAGCCCAATCAGGGACTCGATCCCAGGACCCAGGGATCATGACCTGAGCCAAAGGCAGATGCTTAACAGACTGAGCCACCCAAGCGCCCCAATCAGTCGACTTTAAGGAAGGGAGGTTATTCTCGATAATTTGGATGGGCTTCAATCAGTTGAAGGTCTAAAATGCAAAAACTGAGGTTTCCCAAAGAAGAAATTCTGCCTCAAGACTGCAGGAGTCGGGGCGCCTGGGTGGCTCAGTCATTAAGTGTCTGCCTTCGGCTCAGGTCATGATCCCAGGGTCCTGGGATCGAGACCCGCATCAGGCTCCCTGCTCAGTGGGAAGCCTGCTTCTCCCTCCCCCACTCCCCCTGCTTGTGTTCCCTCTCTTGCTGTGTCTATCTCTGTCAAATAAATAAATAAAATCTTAAAAAAAAAAAAAAAAAGACTGCAGGAGTCTCCAGCCTGCCAGCCCACCCTACAGTTAGGACTTGCCAGCCCCATATTCGTGTGAGTTAATTTCTTTACATGAATATCTTTGTCTATATCCATCTCCTCTATCTATCATCTGTCATCTATCTGTCTCCTGTGGGTTTTATTTCTCTGGAGACTACTAACCGCTACAAGAGTGTACCCTTGATTGGCTGCCTTCCCGCCTCTGTCTCATTTCCCCCCTTACCCTCGTCTTCCAACTCCCAAATAAACTACTTGCACCTGAATCCTCTTCCTGGGGTCTGCTTCTGAGGGCAATCACTCTAAGAATCTTCTTCAGTTTCCTGAAGGTGCCATGCAGGGGTGACCAACTCATCCCGGTTTGCCCACGGGTTTCCCAGTATTACTTATGAGGGTCCTGTGTCCCAGGAACTACCTTTCCTCCCCCACCTACACCCCCCATCCCTGGGGAACTAGAATGCTTTCCCCCAGAACTGTCCCACTCTCCAAACTGAAAATCTGGTGCCCACAACCACCCCACCCACCCACTCAGCCTCAGACCAGCGGGACGGCTGGTCACCACACGCCCTGGCTCCTGTTGTGATGCCTTTGTACATGCTGTTCCCTCAGCCTGAAAAACCTTCCTCCATGTCTCTGGTTCATTTCTCCCGATCATCCTTTCAGACCTCCCCCATATGTCATCTCCCCAAGGAGACCTTCTCTGATGGCCACCCAGGCCAAATCTCCCTGTGGAGCTGCTCTGAGCACCACGAACTCCCTCACAGGATTTCCTCATGGCATCATTTCACACTTACAGACAAAGCACTGTCTTATCCCCATCGGTCTCATGCACTAGAGCGTGCACTCCCTTGGAGGAAGCTTTTACATGATGGACAGTCCGCTGTGGCCACAAGAGGGAACACAGGAGAGGCTCGGGAAAACAGATTTTACTCTGTCACGAGTCCTGGAAAGAGCAGGCATGCCATGCCTCGCAAGGCTAAATGGGGAAGCCTCAGCATGGTCAGAGGAAAGGCAAGTCTGGCCAGATTGGCTAGTTTGAATAATTTCAGCGGGCTCTTAACTATAGGCTTGATTCCTAGTTGCATGGTATCCGGCCCTGGGGTGATTAAGGCCAAGGAATACTGCTTCCTGGGTTATATGGGCCAGATAGATCAGATATGGCTTTGGATTCATTAGTTTGCATCTCAAAGGCATGCTACAGGCTGAGCCCTTTGCTATCTCTAAGAATTGTCTAGCTCCAAGAAGGGCAGTTTATCCCCAGCCAGAAAGGCTTTTAAGATATCAATGAATCATGGAACACTACCTCAAAAACTAATGATGTAATGTATGGTGATTAATGTAACATAAAAAAAGATATCAAACCATCATAATATACAAAAAATAAAAAATATAAATAATACAAAGCTGTATTGGGGGTTACTCTTCATTGATTCCTGGCCCATGGTAGGCATGCAAAAAATATGTGTTGAATGAATGAATTTCCAGGACAATAAAAGGTCTAATCCATGTAACTTCCTTTCCGTGGCTCTCCTGTGGAGGGTGTTGATGATTTGGGTGGAGAAATGGAATCAGAAGTAAATACATGGGAAAGACCTCTGGAGGCAGAGGGGAGAGAGTCCAAGGAGGACAATTTTTTCAAAAATTTTTGCTGTTATACAGGTGATATTTCAGATAAACAACAGAGAGAAATTAATCTGAACAAGAGAGAGAAAATAGACTGAAAAAAAAAACAAACTGGGCAGAGCTCCAACAATTAACACCAATTCTACATAATCTCTTCCGAAAAGTAAAAGAGGAGGAAATGCTTCCCGATTTATTTTATGAAGCTAGTATTACCCTGATACTAAAACCAGAGAGGGACAACACAATGAAAGAAAACGTCAGACTCATATCCCTCATGAATATAGATGCAGAAAGACTTCAACAATATATAAAAATAGGTATACACTATGAACAAATGTGGCTTGTTCCAGAGATGCAGTACTGGTTCAACATTCAAAGATCCATATAATCTACCATATAAACAGGTTAAAAAGGAAAAATCACATTATTTGTGGAATTGATGCAGAAAATGCATTTGCAAAATTCAACACCTATTCATGATAAAAAAAAATCTCAGAAAACTAGGAATACAGGGGAAATTTCTTAGCTTGATAAAAGACATCTATAAAAACCTACACCTCTCATTAAACTTAATGGTGAAAGGCTGAATGCTTTCCCCCACCGAGACCAGGCAAAGATGTCAGAATCACCACTGTTGTTCAACATAGTAAGTTTCTAGACAGTGCAATAGGGCAAGAAAAGGAAATAGATCTCTAAGGGTAACACAAGGGATTCTTGTGGTGATGGAAATGTTCTTTATCTTGGTGGTATCAGTGTCAATATCCTAGTTGAGATATTGTAATATAATTTTGCAAGATATTACCATCAGGGGAAACCAGGGTTTCTCTGTATTATTTATTATAACTGCATGTGAATCTACAACGATCTCCAAGTTAAAATTTTAATTTAACTTAAAAAAAATACTATTACCTGGGTTCTAGCTCAGACCAGTGGAATTAGAATCTTTGGCTATGGGTCCTAGGCACTGACATTTTTTTTAAGTTTCTCAGGTGATTCTAATATACAGCCAGGACTGAGAGCCATTAATTTAATGACACATGATCAATATTTTTCCAGGTCAGAAACTTCTACCCCATAATTTTTACTGGTGGCATTGCATTTCAGCATGTACCAGAGTCCATTTAAACAATACTCTACTATTTGACAAATAGGTTGTTTCCAATGATTTGCTATTATAGATAAATATCCTTCTAGATTAATGTTTGGACATACCTATCATTTCCTTTACTAGAACATGAATATGTTTAAGGCTTTCCCTCTATCTCGTAAATTGCCACCCAGAAAGGTTGAACAATCCCACCAGTTTAAGTGTGTAATTTTTCCCAAATACTTGACAATAGGTGGCATCATTCTTTAAAATCTGTGCTAGATGAAAAATATCTCTTTGATGCTTTAATTTACACTTTTGAGGTGGATTTTTTTTTCATGTGTTCTTGTCTACTTGTATTTATTTCTTTGTGAATTACCAATTCACATACTTTCCCCATTTTTCTATCGGGGTATACCTCTTCTCCTATTTATAAGAGCTCTTACGATGAGTAATGGGAAGATATTAACACTTTTTGGTCACTCATGCTGCAAGTATTCCCCCCAGTTTTTCAATAGTCAATTGTAATAGTGGTACTTTTTCCCGGCAGGAGGTTTGCAGTTTTTCTGTAAACAAATCTATCAGTGGTTCCCACAAACGTCTACATGCAAATTTTTAATGGCTACCTAGCAAAAATGTACAGGAAATCTTTTTTTAACTAAGAAATTTTATTGAGAAGGATCAAGATTTTTGTTTTTAAGTAGGCTCTATGCCCAACGTGGGGCTTGAACTCACAACGCTGAGATCAAGAGCGGCATGCTCTACTGACTGAGCCAGTGCGCCCCTGAGAAGGATCAAATAATGCTTGACAGAGAAACAGTCCATCTTGCTGAATAGGAACACAAGAATTGTCAAAACATCCACACTGTACAAACAAAGATATGCCAAATAAAACTCCAAAAGAGTTCTTATTTCAGAGCAGTAATGATGCAGATTTGACCAAGAATCCAAAGTTCATCTGGAAGACCAAAAAGATAAGCATGGACTAGAACAGTCCGAAAAACAAAAGTTGTGAAAGGGGCTTTGCCCTTCAGGGAAAACCTAATATTAACGACAATAATTAAATGGTGCAGCATTAGCATAGAAATAAAAGTCAGCGTAACAGAGCAGATGGCCCAGAAACAGACATAAGTAGATTTAGGGATTTATTCTACAGTCAAGTTGACGTGGAGAATCAGAGGACAAGAATATGGGGTATAAATGCCATGGCATCTTACTCAGCCACAAGAAAGAAGGAAACCTGATCCAAGTTCCCCCGGCCAGTGACTGGGGCAGCACTCTTGCCCCAGAGTCTGTCCTTCCTACCACGGGAGGTGGTGTTGAGGCTGGCAGGTCTGTGGTCATCCGGGGGGTGGGGAGCACATCTGGGCCACTGCTCCTGGCCAGGCTGCGAAGCCTGGGAGAACTACGGGATGGCCCTGGCAGGTTTGTGATGTCCGCTTATTAAACCCTTATGGCACATCAGGCATGGGCGCAGGGTGCCTTCCAGACATGACCTCGTTCCATGTTCACGCCTCACGGCGACACTCTGAGGAAGATTCTGTCAGTACCCACATTTGCCAGAGGAGGAAGAAGTTGAAGTTGAGGTTCAGAGGGATTAAGGCACTTGTCTGGAGTCTCACGGTAGGAAAGCGGTGGAACCAGGATAATTGTCCAGATCAGGTCTGCTAGAGCCTGAGGTTTCACACTGTTGTGGTCTTTTGTGTTTTTCCTTCTCTTCCATCCCTGGTAAACATTTTGTCATCATTGTGGACTCGTGCTTGGTAGGTTCTCTTGCATGAACTTTCTCCCCTTCTATGTTTACCCACGTTCTTGGGGTGATTTTACATGGAGCCGTAAGTGGAATCATGTTGTGCATTTTTAGTGCAGTCTTTTCTATTCTTACTTTCTTGGTGCTCCCACACTCTCTCATTCTCCTCTTCCCTCAGGTCCCTCCCTGGTAACGTATAAAAATCAGCTGTGTGGCCTTCTACAGTTTTCTTCACTCTTATAGAATCCCTCTCTCTCTCTTCACATACGCATGCACACACGCACACACCACTCTCTCCCCACCACACTACCTCTACTTCCCTCATTCTGACTCTCTCAACTTCCACGTATAAGGACTCCTGTGCTTACTTTGAGCCCCTCCACGTAATCCAAGATAATCTCTCAAGTCAAGGTCCTTAACTGAATTGCGTCTCTAAAGTCCTTTTTGCCATGTAAGGTAACAAATTCTAGGAAGTAGGATGTGGACATCTTGGGGAGGAGGAGCCCTTATTCAGCCCACCACAAAGAATAAATCAGTAAAAGATAACCCCCCTCTCCCCAACTCCCAGGTCTCTACTCCCCTACCCCTGTCCTGTTTTCAGTTTTTGATATGTTCTTCTGAAGATGTCTTATGCAAATTCCAATGTACTTTACCCATTTTATTTTTTCACAAATGACTGCACACTGTATACCCCTTTTCATACCTGATTTCTTTTCGCTAACAACCTATCTCGGTGATTGTCCCCATTGCCAGAGCTTTGGCATGCAACTGGGAAAATTACAAGACTCAGGAGGAAATCCAGTCCAGCAGAAAGGGATGTGACATCCACAAGGCAGACAGCAAGCATGAGAAAAGCAGGCATGAGAAAACCAGGCCGCGTCAGAGATCCTGACAGGGGGGCGGAGGCCCAGGCCTGGGAACGGTGGCAAGATGGGGAATTCCAGGAGGCGGACCAGCCTCAGGGACTGTGTCATCTGGGAGCCCCGGCTACAGGACTGGTTCAGAGGCAGGTCTAGGGTGTCAGGAGAGGAGCCTGGCAAGATGCAGGAGGAATCCCAGTCCTGGGCAAGTGACCAGAATAGGCATTCAGGAACAGAGAACTCAACAACCATAAAGCAATTCCACAAATATTTATTTAATGGCTGCAACAAGCCAGGTGCAAAGCTGAATGGCAGCTTACACCAAGGACTAGACAGGCATGGGCCATCCCTGTCTTCCCACAGCTCCCGATCAGGTGAGGAGACAGCCAGGTGAGAAGCTGTTGCATTCACTCTGCTAAGTGCTGTGGTGGGAGGTAAAGAATTCTATGGGAGAATGGGGGTGGGGAGGCAAGAGCAATTCGTCCAACTGCATTTACCAGGGTAGGCTCACTGTGATAATAAACAACCTCTAAGTCTCAGTGACTCAATGCGACCAAGTTTACTTCTCACTCACATTACAATTAAGTGCTGGTTGGGGAGAGGGCAGGCAGGGCTCTATTCCACACAGTCATTCAGGGATCCAGGCTCCTTTTATCTAAGGGGTCCACTCCCCTCCCGTGGGGTGTCAGAGTTCTCCTTGGGGTCCCCTGCATCCACCTGGCAGAGGAGGAAAAGAGAGACTGAAGAGGGCAGGGTGACCTAAGAGGTTTTTACTGATTAGGATTTGAACAGGTGTTCAAGCCATGGCCAAGAGTCACATGGCCCCATCATCAGCACAGGAGCCTGGGAGATATAGTCCAGCTATGAGACCAGGAAGTAAAAACACCCCAGCTGAGTGAACACATAGCATTCTGTGCTGTACCAGACTTGGGAAGATGGGGAAAACTTCCTGGAGGGCTGGTTTTTAAGCTGATACCTGGCGGGATGTTACATAAGAGCTACCAGATGAAGGGAAGAAATGGAGGAGATGAAGGAGAAACGGAGAAGGGCTGTGTTACAGACAAGTATCACTGTTAGCAAGAATGTAGAGCCTGGCCGGCTCAGTCAGAGGAGCATGCAACTCTTGATCTCAGGGTCATGAGCTCGAGCCCCACATTGGATGTAGAAATTATTAAAAGTAAATAAATAAATAAACTTTTAAAAGGAAGGAAGAAAAGCATAATTCTTGTCTTCCTTTAAGAATGCATAGCATTGATAATCATGGCAGGTTGAGGAAAAGAAAGTTCTGCTTGTCTAGAGGGCAGAAGGTAAGCCATGGTGGGGCTGGACCAGGCAGGTCATCATAAGTAGGGTTAAGGAATTTATCCCAAGAGGGGCTCCTGGGTGGCTCGGTCGGTTAAGCGGCTGCCTTCAGCTCAGGTCATGATCCCAGCGTCCTGGGATCGAGCCCCGCATCGGGCTCCCTGCTCAGCGGAGAGCCTGCTTCTCCCTCCGCCTCTGCCTGCCTGCCGCTCCCCTTGCTTGTGCTCTCTCTCTCTCTCTCCATGTCAGATAAATAAATAAAATCTTTAAAAAAAAATGGAATTTATCCCAAGAGTAATCAAAGTCATGGAAGGTTTTTCAACTGAGGATCAAGTTGGCATTCTAGAAAAATCCCTCTGGCTTCTGTGCGGAGAAGAGATTGGAAGGGGACCAGAAAAGATACCAGAAGAGCTGTGATCTGAGAAAAGATGGCAATGTGAGCTACAGGAGTGGCTGTAGGAAGGAGACGGTTCCACATAGAAGGAAGTGGGATTGCTAGAATTTGTGACGGATTAGATGCGCAACTAAGCAGAAGACAGGAATTGAGGACAAGGGCCAGGTTTTCCATCTTGGACAAGTGAACGGTTGGTGATTCCATGATTCCATTTGCCCAAGAAGGGCAACCCTGGCTGTTTGGAGGGTTTTTAAATATTGGACTTGTTGAATTTTGGTGCCTAGGGGACATGCAGAGAGGGATTCCCTACAGGCAATTATCATTGGGTCTTCAGACCCAATGGAAGAAAATGAGCACATTGCATCATGAAAATCAAGAACAGAAATAATTTCACGAAGGTGTGAGTCATCCACAGGATAAAGTAAAGGAAAAGCTGAAAATCATCCATCCATCAGGGAAGTCAGTGACATCCACGACGGCCGGACTGCAGAGGACTGATGAGAAGGAGGGGAGCAGGCGGCAGACACGTGGGCAGCTCAGTCGATACCTTTCCTTGATCATCATAGCACTTCGTAAGTGCTTTGGAACTTAAACACCATCCTGGGGAAAAGAGTGGTGAACCCCAAATTCATTAAGTTAACAAATATTTATTAAGCACTTACTATGTGACAGGCAAGCACCAGCTGGGGTTTAGGCAGATGGGACTACAGCAGTGTCCCCAACATCCCCAGATCCCCGTCCTATTGAACGTGCATTCTGATGGGGCAGTACTCCTAAGATCTGTTTCTACTCAAAACACTTCTGACACCAAATGCATGGGAGTTTTTTTCCCCACATAAACCCATTTTCTGAGTCTCTGGACTCCCACTGGCTGTCCTATCATTTAATTCAATTTGGGCACTAGCTACTTGGAATATACAGACCCCACAGGTTAAGGACTCAGCCCCACAAGACTGCCACACTTCAGACGCCAGTCATAAGGGATGGGTGCCCACAGTGCCCACATTTCTATCCAACTTGGCTACAAAGTTGGGGATTCCTACAACCACCTGTCAGGTTTGATAATCCTGGAACAGCTCACAAAATTCAGGGAAACATTTTATTTCCATTTACTGTTTTTTTATAAAGGATACAACTCTGAAACAGATGAATGGAAGAAAAGCATAGGGTAAGGCATTGGGGGAGAACACTCGGATCTCCCATGTCCTCTCAGAATGTGCCACCCCCACCCCAGCATCTCTGTGTGTTCCACCAGCCCGGAAGCTCTCCAAACCCCATCGTTTGGGGGGTTTTATGGACGTCCCATTATTTAGGCATGATTGATTAAATCATCGGCCATTGAAGATTAACTCAATCCCCAGCCCCTATCTCGTCCCAGCAGGTGGAGGGAGGGAATAGGGCAGAAAGTTCCAATCCTCTAATCTCAGGGTTGGTTTCCCCTGGCAACCAGCCCCGTTTGAAGCTCTCTAGGAGCCCACCAAGAGTCGCCTCATTAGCATAAACTCAGGTCTGGCTGGAAAACGCTAATTATGAATAAGAAAAAAAACACTCCTCTCACCCCATCACGCTTGAAATTCCAGTGATGGAGAAGACATCGGAGCAGGGTTGGGAAGAAAATTCTGGTGTTCAGTTTTGGGTGATTATTCATTTGGAGATGCTTATTAAACATCCATGTGAGATTGTCAAGAAGACAGAGAAATGTGTGCCTAGATTTCAGAGAAGACGCTGAAGACTTTTATTTGGGAGTCTTCAGCATATAGCTCATCTTTAGACTTGGAATTGGTTGATATTAAGTTTCCGCTTCCTGGAAGAAGCAGCCAGAAAAAGAAATTACATTGTTACAGAAAGATAAACAATCTTACCTGTTTCCCATCCAAGTTTGTGGAATGAAGTTAGTAACTTCTCCATTAGAATGGGTTGCGGCCTTTAAACCCACCCAGGCATGACTGATCTGGACCCAGGCAGGGTTGGGCTTGCTGGGAGGGCGGAGGAAGGCTGCAGAGCTTCCAGTTCTCCCCAGGGCTTCTGTGTAGAACCTGGAAATCAACAGCTGACTTTGTGTCTTCAATAATGATTTGTCTGTCATGCCTGCTAGCATTGTTTTCACCCTGCTGAGACTTGTCAGTTGAAAAGCCAGAAGGAACGCATCTGGCTGTTAGAAAAGCAAAACATTGCCAAACTAAGGGACACAGTATTTAGAACAAAAGTTTTCCATCGTTGGGGGTCATGGGTAATCAGCCACATCATCAACAAATAATACTAACTAATAACTAAGCCCTCCTGTGTGCTGAGCACTCTGCTAAGAGCTCTGTATTCATCATCTCATTCTAACATTAAACTTGTAAAGTATTATCATCATCCCCAGTTTTACATGTATAAATGAGCACAGAGAGATTAAGTGATTTGCATGAGGTCACAGAGCAAGTAAATCAAGAAGGAGGAGGCAAACTCAAATGTATCTGACTCCAAAGCCCTGTGCTTTGGAGGAATAAAAACAGGAAATGTCAGAAGCCTCCCATTCCACCACTCTGTACTCAGTGGCTAGAAAAGGTGTGCAGGTCTGGGTTCCCCAACACCTGCCTCCTCACCGGCCCTTATTCCAGTGATTGGCACATCATTGGTGTCCAGAGCTTGCTGAATGAATGAATGATTGAATGAACAAGCACACAAAAGAATGATCTGCACCACCACATTGCATCATGCTTAGCAATTAGCAAGCCTATCTCTCCAGCTAGGCTGTGAGCTACTGGAGGGGAGAGACACATTTGTACATATTCTAACAAACGGAGTCAAACATATTGCATGGAGTTTATATACAGGTTAAAGGGCCTGGGCTCTGAAGGCAGCTCACACAGGTTCCAACCATGCTCCCTCTTCTATACTAGCTGTGAGACCTTGAGCAAGTTATTCCCTCTCTGTCCTTTTACTTCCTCCTCTGGGAAATGGGGAGATTAGTAATACCTATACCTTAAAGATATTTATCAAGATTAAACAAGACCTTGGTAATAGTAAGGTGCTCGATAAACACCAGCTGTCTGTCTGCAGGGCCAGACAGAAAGAAGTCCGTGGTTGTCTCTGGTGGGGTCAGGTACAGTTTAAACCCTGTAGCCTAGAATAAGAATAAGTAGCATTTTTGTTTTGTTTTTAAAGATTTTATTTATTTATTTGAAAGAGAGAATGAGATAGAGAGAGGGAGCATGAGATGGGGGAGGGTCCGAGGGAGAAGCAGACTCCCCGCTGAGCAGGGAGCCCGATGCGGGACTCGATCCCAGGACCCTGGGATCATGACCTGAGCCGAAGGCAGTCGCTCAACCAACTGAGCCACCCAGGCGCCCCAAGAATAAGTAGCATTTTTGAAGGTGTATTATGTTCCAGATACTGAGCTAAGCACCTTATACGCAGCATTGCACTTAATCCTTACAACAAGAATACGAAATGGGTACTACCATTATCCTATATTCCTGATAAGGAAGACGGAGGCTGAGAGAGATTAAATAACTTGCCAAGAGTCACAAAGCAAGTAAATGCAGATAAAGGAATCGGTATGTGCTCTATGAGGTTAGGAGCCAGGTCTATGGTTTCAGAAAAACAGAAACGATTCTAGGGCTTTCAACCAGAGGGAAGTTCACACACGCAACGGATTACACAGATGAGCCAACAGCTGAGAAGCCGAGTAGGGGATGGTGGCTGCCTTCACAGCCAGGGCATTGGGGAGCAGGTGGTGTCCCTCTCTGGGGCCATCGAGGAGGAGCTAGAACCACAGCAGGGGCTGCCAGGTGAGCAGCTAAGCCATAGAGGAGACTCAGCCTCTGCTGCAAAACGCTCCCTGAAGTTGGGAAGAGGGGAACATCCTCGCTCCTCCCTCTGTCCCACCATCCCATCCCCTGCCAGTTCCTCTTTTTGCCTCAACTTAGCTGGAAGTCAGCTGGCCATGTCATTTGCAAAAGATGGCAGAATGGATCCAAGATCAAACGGGCCAAAGACCCACATACTGTCTTGTTTGCCATTGGAACTGCAGCGCCTCACATGGTGGTCGACACATAGGAGACGCTTCCTAAATATGAAGGAAAGACAGAAGGGAGCCGGGAAGCAGGCTGTTCTGAAGCCCTCCGGAGGAAGCAACCTCACGTGCCTACAGAATCCAGCCAGCTTACATAAAGGCACGGTGCAAACTGGTTATAGGGAGTGGTGAGGATTGTGTCAAACTGGGGGACCATACACACCCTTTCTAAATGGGGCAGCTCTATGAGGCTGCAGCCAATCTCTGCCAAGCTGGAATGCAGATTCAGTGTTGCCACATCCGCTGACTTTGCAGGAAAAACTAAAATCCTCACCTGCCAGTTAAATCTACCACTTTTTAAATGTTGGCAAGGAAACCAAATCCAGGTGAGCCTGGGGCATCTTGTTGGGCCAGAAAGCAAAGGGGAGCTTATCAAAGACTATTTCGGGTCATGGTCAAGTCAAGAGGACACAGGGCCACCTGCCAGGGCTCTCACTTGATTGAATTGGGTCATTTTTAAGGGTCAAAAGGAAAGAATGAATGAGTGATCCTAGAATGGATCCGGAACAGAAAAAGGACATTAGTGGAAAAACCAAAGCCTAAATAAAACTCTGGTGTTAAGATAATAGTAATGTATCGGGGCACCTTGCTGGCTCAGTCGATAGAGCATGTGACTCTTGATCTCGGGGTTGTAAGTTCGAGCCCCATGTTGGAAGTAGAGATTACTAAAAAAATAAAATCTTTTGGGGCACCTGGGTGGCTCAGTTAACCAATTGTTCTGATAACCAACTGTTCTGAAAAACAGTAATTAAAAAGAATTTTTTTTTTAAGTAGGCTCCACACCGAACATGGGACTTGAACTCACAGCCCTGAGATCAAGACCTGAGATCAAGAGTCGGAAGCTCCACTGACAGAGCCAGCCAGGTGCCCCTAAAGGGAAAGACTTTATTCTGCCCTAGTCAATGAGTGTAGGAAGCTCATCTTGACACAACAATGCCCCCTCATAAGTGATGAATGAAGAATAGCACTAGAATTTTACAACCCTGGATAAAATAATTGACTCAGGCAACATCATTATTGTATGCTGAAACCATGAGGTGAAAGGTTCAAGGAAGGCTAAATAGTCACGTGGTGCCAAATCCTCGGCCCACAGAGCTCTTACTGGTTACAAGTGAAGAAATAACTACAATGCAGGGCTCGGCTTTTCACCACCGGAACCCAGTAATCAATCTTAGCTTTGCTAATGAGACAGCCAGTGACTCTGAGCCTTCTAGTGTGATGCAACAGGACACTCACAGCACCACCTAGGAAGAATTCTTGCCAAAAATATCTGGCCAAAATCTGATCAGACCTTTAGATCTAGCTTCTAGTGTACTGGAAATACAGGAGCGAGAGGGTGAAGTTAAGTATCGCAAGAAAGCAATCAGACAAAGCTAAGAAGGGAGGGCGTTCTACCAGTAAGACGATGGACTTCGTTTCTCCAACCAGCCAATGACCTGGGAAAAAAGGGAGGAGAGAGAGAGAAGAGGAGATTCTAGGCTTAATGAGACTTATGAGATATGATCAAACACAATTTGTGGACCTTCACTGGGTCCTGGTTTGAATCAAGTGTAAAAGCCATTTGGGGTAAATGTGGATATGGAGGGATTCGATAGAGCACAGATTTGGGGTTTGTTTTGTTAGGTGTTACAATTGTATCGTGGCTCAGTAAAGAAGGGTCTGATTTTTTTTTTTAAAGGATGCATATTGAAATATTTAGGGATGAAATGAATGGCATGTTGACTATAAATACTTTAAAATACTTCAGCCAAAAAAGAAAAAGGAGATAAAGCCAATATGGCAAAATGTTCACAATCGTTTTATCTAAGGGATGTATATGGATGTTCATTATATGATTCTTTCTACTTTTCTGTATGTTTGAAATTATTCATAATAAAGAACAAAAGACAAGTGCAGGCTGAACAAGTATTCATTTATCTCACAAATATTTATTGAGCACCTACTATGTACCAGGCACTGATCTAGGCATTGGGGCTATAGTGATTGAAAAATTTTTTAAGTCCTTGCCTGCCTTCCCGGAATTACATCTAGTTGGAGAAGAAAGACCATCAAGAAACCAAGCAGGTGAACTATAATGTATGTCAAAGTATAATGTATGACAAGCTCTACGGAGAAAAACAAGGGCAAGAAAATAGGGACAAGAAGAACATTGATATTGGGTAGATATTGTTATTTTATGCGGGATAATCTAGGAAGCCCTCTCTGAGGGGTTGACATCTGAGCAGAGACCTAAAAGAAGTGAGAAAAACAGCCACTGGGATACCTGGTAGAGGAGCAAAGGTTTAAAAGCCATAGGAATAGCAAGTGCAAAGGCCCTGAGGTAGGAGCATGCTTCGGGGTATTCAGGAAGCAACAAGGAGGTCAATGAGGGTCACACAGAATGACAAGAAGGAGAATGCTAGTAGATGAGCTCAGAGAAGTAGTGAAGAGGAAGGAGGGTCAGAAGTAATGGGGAAACTTACAGACCATTCTAGCTCTTACTCTGAGTGAGATGGAAAACATTAAAGGAGGGACATGATTGGACTTAGGGTTTTTATTATTATTTTTTATGGAATATCCCAACATATAAAAGTAGAGAGAATAGTATATGAATACTCATATACCCATCACACAGTTTCATCACTGATTCATGCTGAGTCATCCATATCTTCCTCTCCACCCAAACAGATTATTTTGAAGTAAATCCCAGATGTCTTATCATTTCACTTATGCATTGTATTTATATATATCTTTAAAACATAAGGCTCTTTTTAGAAAACCCACAACAAAACCATCATCACACTTAAAAAAATGAGTAAGTCCTGAATATTGTAAACTATTTATGTTCAATTGCCCCAACTGTCTTATCAATAATTTTCATAAAGTTTATTGAATCAGCATCCAAATAAGAATAAAGAATCACAATTGTTAAAAGAGCTCTTGAATCTATTTTACTCTCTAGGATTCTCCTTTTTTTCTTCCATTTTTATTGAGATACAACTGACATATGACATTGTGTAAGTTTAAAGTGTACAGCATAGTGATTTGACTTACATAAACTGTGAAATAATTACCGCAATAAATTTAATTAACATCCATCACCTCATATAGAAACAAAAAAAAAAAAAAAAGGAAGGAAGGAAGGTTTTTTTTTTCTTGTGATAAGAACTTTTAAGATTTACTCTCTTGGGGTGCCTGGATGGCTCAGTCGGTTAAGCAGCTGCCTTCAGCTCGGGTCATGATCCTGGGGTCTTGGGAGCAAGCCCTGCGTCCGGCTCCCTGCTCGGTGGAGAGCCTGCTTCTCCCTCTCCCTCTGCCTGCCACTCTGCCTGCTTGTGCTCGCTGTCGCTCTGTCAAATAAATAAATAAAATCTTAAAAAAAAAAAAAAGATTTACTCTCTTAGCGCTTTTCAAATACACCTTTGGCAGTGGTAACTATAATCATCATGTTGTACATCACATCCCCGGTATTTCTTTATCTTATAATTGGAAGTTTGTACCTCTTGACTGCCTTCTTCCATTTCCCCTACCCTCCATCCCCTGCCTTGTAACCACAGATCTGATCTCTTCTCTGAGTTTCATTTAGTTTTTGTTTTTAGATTCCACATATAAGTGAAATCATACAGGTTTTGTCTTTCTCTGACTTATTTACTTAGCCTAATGCTCTCAAGGTCCATGCATGTTGTTGCAAATGGCAGGATTTCCTTCTTTTTATGACTGAATAATATTCCATTGCATATATATATATATCACAACTGCTTTATCCATTCATCTGTCAATGGACAATTAGGTTGTTTTCATGTCCTGGCTATTGTAAATAATGCTGCAGTGAACACAGGGGTGCAGATATCCCTTTGATATAGTGATTTCATTTCCTTTGGATTTATACCCAGTAGTGAAATTTCTGGATCATATAGTAGTTCTACCTTTAATTTTTTGAGGATCCAGGATTCTCCTTCAAATCTATTTTTCTGCTTTATTTTTCTATTGAGAAAACTGGGTCATTTGTCCTATAGAGTTTCCTACCATCTGAATTTTGCTGCTTATATCCCTGTGGTATTATTTAACATGTTCCTCTGGATTTTTCTTTATAAACTGGTAGTTATATCCAGAGACCTGATCAGATTCAAGTTTACTTTTTTTTGGCAAGATTATTTCATTGATAATTTTGTTAGAAGATGCATAATGTTTGATTGCCCCTCGTAACATTATATATGCAACCACAAATGATTTTTGCCTAGATCTGTTCATTCTTTAGAACTTTCAAAGTGTAATTAAAAAAAAAAAAGAACTTTCAAAGTGTTGAAATTTCATTTCTTCCTTCTTTCTTTAGCTGGAATATATATATATATATGTATACATATATGTATGTATGTGTATATATATGTATATATATATGTATGTATGTGTATATATATATATATATATATATATATATATATATATATATGAAAAGTTTCCTACATCAGCTCTTTGGTTACCTCTCATAGGACAGGCAGAATACATACCTGGCTCTTTACCTTTATAAATTTTCAAAATAATGAATTAATTCCCTAGTCCATTCCTTCTCTATTGCCACATAACAAATTACCAAAGTAGTGGCTTAAAACAATGCACATTTATTATCTCATACAGTTTCTGTGGCTGCAGAATCCCAGCCTGGTTAGCTGGGTCCTCTGCTGCAGTCTCTCACCAGGCTGTAATCAAGATGTTGGTGGGTGCTATGGTCTCACAGAAAGGCTTGACTGGGGAAAGACTTGGTTCTGAGCTAAATGACTTGGTTGGGAAGGGGATTACACAAAGGTGTTAACACTAAGAGGCCACCTTTGGGGGCCACCCTACGGTTGTCCTACCACACCCAGCATCCTCCAGAGGTGATTGAGTTTCATTTGTTTGCTTAGTATAACCTGGATTATTTAAATCTTTTTTTTTTAAGTAGGCTCCACGCCCAACATGGGACTTGAACTCACGACCCTGAGGTCAAGAGTTGCATGCTCTACTGACTGAGCCAGCCAAGCGCCCCAGTATGACCTGGATTATTAAAGCATAAAAGAATTATTCCTGGCTGCTATGTGGAAACTATAGGGCAGGGGAGCATGCTCTAAGCATCCCCACAGCCTCATCGTTTGCTACCCCAATATTAAATAATATGACTTAAACATCATAATGAGACAGAGATGGTGGGAACAAGCCCCAAGTGAAAAACATTATGCACCTGGAGCACTTTCTGTTGGCTGTTATTGTAAAACCACATTTCCTACAGAGCAGAACACGATGCGGCCATGACGCAGCCCATAGACAAGCTGGACTTAAAGCAGAGGACCCTGGCTCCAAAAAGAACCAATGAGCTGCGGGACTTACCTGCCATTATCGACCAATCAGAACGAGGCCCTTCCAACCAATCAGAAGGAGGCTTCCCCCCTTTCCCTCATTAGCATATCAGCGGGGAGTGGGATTCTGAGCAGTAACTTTCTCCAAGTGGAGACTGTTCTGTTCCACAAAGTAGTCTGACCGTCTGTTGGTGCTGTGTCTTCTTTCAGCTGGAGCTGGAACCCCAGTAAAGCCTGTGCCTTTGATTTTGGGGTCTGGACTCGTTTCTGTCATTGTGGGGCCCCAAAAATCTGACTCCAGTAACAGTACTATGTAAGAGTAGACAGTTAACTGCTGCCATTTTATTGTTGTTGAAATGGTTATTGTTTGACATGTGATTAAACTCTAGTTTTTAAGGCCACATAATTACTGACTTTTTAAAGGCTGTCCGGCCTGTTGCTGGCTGTGGCCCCACACTAGCCAGAAGGGTTTTGTCTCTCGGTAGACTGAGCCAAATGAAGGTCTCCTGTTTTTTTTCCAGCATGAACTGGTGATTTCAGGCCACTTCGGTAGCGATTAAGTAGCTTCAAAAGTGAATCTGACTCATTAAACACTCAGTTGTCTGAGAGGACTTGGTCCTAAATTAAATCGGCCTCTCCTTTTTTCAGAAGTGTATACGATGTTTATTAGGGTTCTTCAAGTTTTTAATTTTTTAGGGTTTTTCAAGTTTTTAATTACATGAGTGATATATGAAATACTACTTTTTAAAGATTTTTTTTACTATTTTTTTATTTTTTAAAGATCTTATTTATCAGAGAAAGAGACAGCGAGATAGGGAACACAAGCAGGGGGGAGTGGGAGAGGGAGAAGCAGGCTTCCCGCGGAGCAGGGAGCCTGATGCGGGGCTCGATCCCATGTTCTGGGATCATGACCTGAGCTGAAGGCAGACGGTAAATGACTGAGCCACCCAGGCTCCCCGTTTAAAGATGTATTTAGTTTAGAGAGAGCACAAGCAGGAGGGGCAGAGGGAGAGGGGGGAGAACCTCAAGCGGACTCTGTGCCCGTCGTGGAGCCCAACACGGGTCTTGATCCCATGACCCTGAGGCCCCTACCTGAGCCAAAACCAAGAGCTGAATGCTCAACCTACTACCCCACTCAGGCACCCCTCTGAAATATTACTTTTTTTTTTTTTAAGATTTTATTTATTTATTTGACAGAGAGATAACACAGCAAGAGAGGGAACACAAGCATGAGGAGTGGGAGAGGGAGAAGCAGGCTTCCTGCTGAGCAGGAAGCCCGATGCGGGGCTCAATCCCAGGACCCTGGGATCATGACCTGAGCCGAAGGCAGACGCTTAATGACTGAGCCACCCAGGCACTCCTGAAATACTACTTTTTTAAAAAAAGTAATGCAGCTAAAGATAAAATTAACCTAGACCACCCCACCTCTGTTTCCTCCCTTTTGCTCTGGAGGTAATCATGATTAACAATTTGGCATGTATTCTTGTAGAACTTTGTCTTTGCATATACATAAACATATATGTACTAGTTAAAATGAATTCTGGGGCGCCTGGGTGGCTCAGATGGTTAAGCGTCTGCCTTTGGCTCAGGTCATGATCCCAGGGGCCTAGGATTGAGTCCCACATCGGGCTCCCTGCTCCTTGGGAGACTGCTTCTCCCTCTGCCTCTCTCTCTCTCTCTGTCTTTCATGAATAAATAAATAAAATCTTTAAAAAAATAAAATAAATAAAATGAATTCTGTTTTGTATGGTTTCTATGTAAATAATGTTATATTTCAGGCATTGGTCTGGCAACTTGCTTCAGTATCTTCAAAAGTGAGTATAACTGGGGAGGAAAGGCATAGCACAGGGAATATAATCAGCAGTACTGGAATAACATTATATGGTGACAGACGGTAGTGGTGAGCTCAGAATAATGTATACAGTTTTTGAATTGCTATATTGTATATCTGAAACTAATGTAACAGTGTGTCAATTACACTTCAATAAAAATAATAATCATTAAAAAAAAATGAAAGGGCATATAATAACAAAAAAAGGTGACTCAGACTCATTAAACACCCAATTGTTTGGGAAGACTTGCTCCTAAATTCTCTCACACCCAGCACATTATGTCAGCTACCCCTGAAAAATACACCCAGAATCTAACTACTACTCACTACCTCCATGTTACTCACCCTGGTCCTTGCTTTAGCTCTTGCCTTCCTATGATCCATTCTCAACAATTCTTACAGAGTGAGGCTTTTCAACTTCTGGTCCGATACACCCAAAATTACTGAAAGCAGGGACTTGAGCAGATGTTTGTACACCCACATTCATGGTAGCATTAGTCACACTAGCTAAAAGGTAGAAACAATCCAAACGTCCATCAGCAAATGAATGGATAAGCAAAATATGTCATATATACATACAATGGAATATTACTCAGTCTTAAAAAGGAAGAAAGTTCTGGAGCACCTGGGTGGCTCAGTCGGCTAAATGGCTGACTCTTGATTTTGGTTCAGGTCATGATCTCAGGGTGGTGGGATGGAGCCCCACATCAGGTTCTGTGCTCAGGGGCAGTCTGCTTCTCTTTCTCCCTCTGCTTCTCCCCCGTGCTCTCACACTCTCTTTCTCTCTCTAAGGTAAATAAATAAATAAAATCTTTTTTTAAAAAGGAAGAAAGTTCTGTCACATGCTACAGCATGGATGAACCTTGAAGACATTATGCTATGTGAAATAAGCCAGACATAAAAGCACAAATAGTGTATGATCCCACTTACATAAGGTACTTTGAGTCGTCAAATTCATAGAGACAGAATATTGGTTATCAGGGCTGGAGGGAGAGGGGCCTGGCTCACTATTGTTTAATGGGTACATTATTGTTTAATGAGTTTCAGTTTTGGAAGATGAAAGAGTTCTGGAGGTGGGTAGCGAAAATGGTCAAACAACAACATAAACGTATTTAGTGCTGAACTGTACACTTAAAAATGCTTAAAGCGGCAAATTTTATGTTATATATATTTTATCACAATGAAAAAAATACATTAAAATTTTTTCAGTTAAGTTACATCACCCCTAGCCCTCCAAAGACTCTCCACCTCAATGACTCAAGACTGAAGTCCCTACACTGGCCCTCCTCCATCTTTTGTCCCCACTCCCAACTTCCTGAAGCCCCCTCTTCTCCTAGTTCACTTCCACTCCAGACACACTGGCCTCCTTACTGCTCCTCAAACACACCAGGCTTGCTCTCTGCCTCAGGGCCTTCGCACTTGCTGTTCCTTTTGACTGGTACATTTTCCTAGATATCTGCAGGGTTAGCTTCCTCACCTCCTGTAGGCTGACCATCCTATTTAAAATTCAACCTCCAACCACTCTCCTTTGGCCTGCCTTTTTTTTCCTCCAGAGCAGTTATTACCATGTAGAAAAAAACTTTATCTTATTTATTGTCTGTCTTCCCTTACTAGCATGTAAGAGTGCTAGAGTGTTTTCAAGTGTCCAAGCCACAACCTGACCTTTCTCAGGATTCCCGGGTGCAACTGAAAACCTCAATGGCAAAGATGTGAAGTTTGTTCCCAGATCTTCTTCCCTAGGTCAAGGCCTCTCGGGAGCTGATTCAATTTTTTTCTCTGGGCCAGTACAGAGAGAAAAATGGAAAGGTATGTGCTCCAAGTGACCAGGTGAGCCCTGAGTGCCAGCGTGGCTGTGCCCCCATGGGATCTGGGCTCTGTGGTTAGATTTCTGGGACAAAATGAAAACTGCCAGGCTTGGCAGTGGCCAGAAGCTTTTGAGGCTGGTTGGAGGGTGAGGCCAAGCAGGGACAGCTGCACTCATATGCCCACAGGGCAGAGACAAGTGGGCAGGCACAGCCAACAGTGGGCACCATAGGAGTGGGGGTCACGGGGAACCAGGGCCCATTCAGCGGCCATGCGGCTCCAGGAGGCCCAGGCCAAGCAGCAATGGAAGCCCCATGTCACCAGTCCTCTGACTGCTTATTTTCCCGAGAATCAGGAAGTTGATCTTTATGTGCTATTTCCTGACTTTTATTTTTTTATTTTTTAAAGATTTTATTTATTTATTTGAGAGAGAGAGAGAGAGAGAGAGCACAAGAGGGGGGAGGGTCAGAGAGAGAAGCAGACCCCCTGCTAAGCAGGGAGCCCGATGTGGGACTCGATCCCAGGACTCCAGGATCATGACCTGAGGTGGAGGCAGTCGCTGAACACTGAGCCACCCAGGCGCCCTATTTCCTGACTTTTAAACATTGGCTCAAAAATGGTTTTAATGCCATGTGATCTAACAAAACATGTTTGAAAACTGGATCTCCCCCATTCCCCACACACTCCAGTCTAGGACTACCAGTTTACATCTCCGTGGTTTAGCAGAAATGTATGAGAACACGGACTTCGGTTACAGAGAGGCCTGGTTTCTGCACAGTTTGGACAAATTCCTCAACATTTGCAAATCTGTTTATCTGCAAATGGGAACGAAAATAGAACCTATCTCATAAGATCCTTTGGGAGGATGAAGGAGATTTAGCATACATATGCCTGGCAAGTAGTACCACAGTTCAATAATGTTAGTTGCAGTAATTGGGGGGGGCGGGGAGGGGAGACAGAGGGCCTGGGGGAATACTGGGAACAGAAAGAGGAATAACAAGGGCGCCCGGGTGGCTCAGTTGGTTAAGCGACTGCCTTCGGCTCAGGTCATGATCCTGGAGTCCCGGGATCGAGTCCCGCATCAGGCTCCCTGCTCAGCGGAGAGTCTGCTTCTCCCTCTGACCCTCCCCCGTCTTGTGCCTCTATCTCTCATTCTCTCTCTCAAATAAATAAATAAAATATTAAAAAAAAAAGAGGAATAGCCAAACTGTGGAAAGAGCCCAGATGTCCATCGACAGATGAATGGATAAAGAAGAGGTGGTATATATACACAAGGGAATATGAGGCAGCCATCAAAAGGAATGAGATCTTGCCATTTGCAACAACGTGGATGGAACTGGAGGGTGTTATGCTGAGTGAAATAAGTCAATCAGAGAAAGACATGTATCGTATGACCTCACTGATATGAGGAATTCTTAATCTCAGGAAGCAAACTGAGGGTTGCTGGAGTGGTGGGGGGTGGGAGGGATGGGGTGGCTGGGTGATAGACATTGGAGAGGGTATGTGCTATGGTGAGCACTGTGAATTGTGCAAGACCATTGTGTTGAATCACCGATCTGTACCTCCGAAACAAATAATGCAACATATCTTAAGAGAAAAAGAAAAAGAAGAAGATAGCAGGAGGGGAAGAATGAAGGGGAGCTAGTCGGAGGGGGAGATGAACCATGAGAGACGATGGACTCTGAAAAACAAACTGAGGGTTCTAGAGGGGAGGGGGTGGGGGGATGGGCTAGCCTGGGGATGGGTATTAAAGAGGGCACGTTCTGCGTGGAGCACTGGGTGTTATGCACAAACAATGAATCATGGAACACTACATCAAAAGCTAATGATGTAATGTATGGTGATTAACATAACAATAAAAAATAATAAAAAAATAAAAGTGGTATCCCTCTCCTCAAAAAAAAAAAAGAGAAATAACAAAAAGGACAGGATGGTGTCAGCTGTGTGTTGTGGTCAGAGGCAGGGGAGCACCGAAGCATGCTATGGCCTGTGGGAATGAGACTGGAGATCCAGAGACCCACCTTTGATCAATGGACTCGGATCAAGATTCCGCCAACCAAGCCACAGGTCCCGTGCTCAGGGCCTCCAGACCTGAAGGTGGCGCTGCATCTCTAAGAAGCTGTCTGTCTCAGAGGGTGATTAAGTTCTCAAGCCGCTACTTCCCATTCTGTATTTAAACACCGCACTTGTCTGTTTGAGACTTAACTGTAGGCCTTTACATCTGTGCTTGTCTTAGCTTATCTTCTTAGTTTGGGGCTGGACATTCCAGGCTGTTAAGATTCTGTAAAAAAAAAAAAAAAAAAGTATTAACTGTCCCTCCTGTTTCTTTTTGTAGTTTGGATAACATTTTCACCAGAATCAGGAGTCTTTTGGTGGCAAGCAACAGAAATTCCAACCCACGATGGCTTGCGAAAAAAAAGGAAATTTATAGCTCCAGGAACCTGCAATGTCCAAGGGTAGGGTCAGCTTCAGGTTATGCTTGATGTGGGTCATGTGATGAAACTAGGACCTAGATGACCTGTCAGCCTTCCAGCTGGGATTCATTCTTTTTTTTTTTTTTTTAAAGATTTTATTTATTTATTTGACAGAGAGAGAGATAGTGAGAGAGGGAACACAAGCAGGGGGAGTGGGAGAGGAAGAAGCAGGCTTCCCGCTGAGCAGGGAGCCCGATGCGGGACTCGATCCCAGGACCCCGGGATCATGACCTGAGCTGAAGGCAGACGCCCAACGACTGAGCCACCCAGGCGCCCGCTGGGATTCATTCTTATTCAGCCTCTTCACAGCTGCAGCTCTACATCTGAACAACTCAGAATCCAGTGGTACTCCAAAGGAAAATTCCCTGTATAGACTTTCTTTGGCTATGGTTAATCTGACTTGGGCCATGTTCCCTCTCTTGAACCAATCAACATCCCAAGAGGAATATAATGTGCTGATCACTGGGCTGGGGCTATATCAATCCCAGATGGGGCAGTGATGAATGAAATGAACATCTCAAAATATGGACTAAGGATGAGGAAGGGGTGATGACCCTAGAGCTAAATCAGGTGCAGTTGCCTGAAATAGAATGAATGGATGATCAGTGCCTCACTCCTTCTGAAAAGAAAAAAAAAAAACACACCTTATTTTTTTATGGAAAGTACTGTTTAAACAGTGGTTATAAAGTGCAGCATCTAACACCCCATTGATCACCAGGGCTGGCTTGGCTGATCTTAGATCCCCTTTCCTAGCCTATCATCTCCTAGAAGTTCATTAACCTGATTAAAGAAAGCAAAAACACTGTTCTTCCACAATAGTATATAAATATTCAATATAATTGGGGGGGTGTTGGTACTTAGAGACCCCCCAATCCATCCAGACATGAATTCATCTAACTGTGCCATAATTCAGCCCACAGGTCTTCAATTAGAAAAAAGGTGTGTGTGTGTGTTTTAATTTGGCCAAATGATCCATAGTTCTAAACACCTGGCGAAAGCCCACGTGGATGTACTCTGATATCCTTAAGACCAGAGCTCCAGTCAAAAAGGGGAAAGAAACAAGTACAATCTTCACGAACTCAAGCCAACTCTGAGAGAACACAACTCTCTTTGTTCACAATTGCTTATAATACGTATCTTAAAATTGGTTAGCCCAACATCAACCAGGAACCTAGACACTCCCAATGTCAGCTCCTCCCACACTGGACATCATGACTCAAAGAAATACATGTCATCTGTACAAAGCTGCCCACAGCAATACGGTCCTGGCGAAGACACACCCCAATAATATTCAACACCAGAAACTGGCCGGGAAAACCCAGGGCGTGAGCGAAAAGGAAAAGCCTCCCAAATGACCTGGATTGGGCTGAACCATATGAAATTGCCATTTTGTAGGTCAATGATAGTCAGATATTAACAATTTCATTATGGTCACAACTGAATATATTAGGGCAGTGGTTTTCAAAGTGTGGTCAACAGGGGTGCCTGGGTGGCTCAGTTGGTTAAGCGACTGCCTTCGGCTCAGGTCATGATCCTGGAGTCCCACGATCGAGTCCCGCATCAGGCTCCCTGCTCAGCAGGGAGTCTGCTTCTCCCTCTGACCCTCCCCCCTCATGTGCTCGCTCTCTCTCTCATTCTATCTCTCAAATAAATAAATAAAAAATCTTTAAACAACAACAACAACAACAACAAAGTGTGGTCGACAGACTTATAGGGTTGGGGTAAAGACCCTGTCAAGAGAAACATGAGGTCAAAATTATTTCATCGTAATACCAAGGTGTTACTTGCCATAACTAAAAGTTAACATTGTGTACCATTTGCTTTCAGTCTTTTTAAAAAATTAATTAATTAAACTTCCCAGCTCAAGTTAGAATTCCTTTGGTCCCCATCCCATTTCTGAACTCTGCAGGAACTGCTATCATGAATTCCAGTGGTTTCCTTCAAGTATATACAGTTATAAATTCCTTATGGTATTTTTAAAAATTTACTTGAAATAACTCATACTGTACACATTAATCTGCTGAAGTTAAGTGTGCAGGCTCTGGATTAAGACTATCTGGGTTCAAAACCCAACTCTGACGCTTCCTATTTATGTGACGTCCAGCAATTACTGTACCTGTCTTCGCCAGTTTCCTTATCCGTGAAATAGGGATAATAACCACAAGGTTCTTGTGAATTTTAATAGAAGTGCCTGGAACCGTATCTGGCACAGAATTAACACTAGAAAAGTGTTTACTCTCTATCATTCCAGTTTTCTTGCTTTTTTTCATTCACAATTTTGAAGTCTATGGACATCCATATACATAGAGAGACTGTGTTCTTGTAAAGTGCTGTATAGTATTCCATTGAATAAACATGCCTCATTTCATTTTATTTCTCTACTACAAATAATGGCAATAATAAACTTCCTTCTACTTGTAGAGGTTCACAGATTTATAGTGTCAAAAATATTCTTGGTTGACTAATTTTCTTCAGCAGGGCTCAGGCTCTAGAAAGCTCAGTCTCTCTGGTAGACAGAACAAAGCCCTCCCAAAGATGCCTATGTCCTCATTCCCAGAACCTGTAAATCTGTTAAATTACACCGTAAAGGGGAATTAAGATTGCAGGTAGAATTAAATTTGGCAATCAGCTGGCCTAGAAATGGAAAGATAATCCTGGGTTATTCAGGGAGGCCAAATGCACTCACAAGGGTCTCTAGAAGTGGAGGAAGGATACAGAAAGGAGAGAACTAGAGGCGCCTGGGTGGCTCAGTCAGTTAAGCCACTGCCTTCCGCTCAGGTCATGATCCCGGGGTCCTGGGATCGAGCCCCGCATCAGGCTCTCCACTTAGCAGGAGTCTGCTTCTTCCTCTCACTCTCCCTCTGTACTCTCTCTCAAATAATTAATAAATAAAATCTTAAAAGCAAAACAAAACAAAAAACAGAAAGAAAGGAGAGAACCAGACAGGCGGTATGGGAGAAGGACTGAGCCCCATATTGTTGGTTCTTAAGATATAGTAAGGGGTGGCAGACTAAGGAATGCAGCAGTATTTACAAGCTAGAAAAGGTAAGGAAATAGATTGTCCCCTAGAGCCCTTACAAGGAACACAGTCTTCCCACTTCTTGATTTTAGGGGTGTTCCATCTCTGACCTCTGGAATTGTAAGGTAATAAATTCGGGTGTTTTAAACTGAAACGTTTGTCGTCATTTGTTACAGCAACAAGAGAAAAGGAATCCAGTCTCTCTCAATGGTGGGATGGAAAAGGCTGACTTTTGGGGTTTGCCATGGGTGTGTGAAATGAAAAACCATGTGTGGAGGATATTGGCAAGAAAGTGGCTGAAATGATCGTCCTTGGAACCTGGACTGATGAAGAGAAGAGAGGAGGAAAAGACGTGAGGACTTGAGGAAAGGGGAGGGCCTGGCAGTGAGCAAAGGCTGAAGCAGGGGTGCAGTGGGAGTCAGGGGAGGAAGGCCCAAGGCCCCACCATCTTGGTAAGCTGTTTGAATTTCTAACGCAGAGGCGGGGCCTTCAGGGAATGACTGGGATCTAGGAGTGACCTTGGAGGGGGTGGCTGAGTCAGAAAGAGAAGGTCCCTGGGAAGGAAGAGGTGACCTAATTCCATCTCATAGGTCAGCTGAGGTCCAGGGACAGTTTGGGGGAAATCACCTGCAGGAGCCTGTCCTTGCAAACGACCTAAGATCCCCACCTTGCCCAGCGGGTAATCTGCCCCGAGGGTGGGGGAAGTGGCTGGGGTGCGGATTGCACGCGTGTGTGGCGTCTGGGTACACCGCGGGGTAGGACCGAGTGTTGGGAGGTGTGTGCCATGTGATGTGCACCGGGACTGGGGGAGGACAGTGGTCTGTCTGGGGCACACGCGGGGGACGGGGTCCACCTGCCCCTATTGTGGCATGTGTGGGTGCCGTGGGGGTCCGGACGTGCGGAGCGAGAGCGCGGGGTGCGTGCGTCGGTGGCGGGGGGTGCCGGGTGTTGTGGGTACGTGGGTGTGGCACGTGGGTACCAGTGGGTGTGCGGGACGCGAGCTGAGCTGCCTGGGTCCTGGACGGCGCGGTGGCCCGCGGTAGGCGCCGCCAAGCTCCGCCCGCGGGCGCTCCCGGGCTTCCCGCCCCCTCGGCCTGCTCCCTCCCCGTCCGCTTGGCCGCGCGCGCTCCCAGCCCTGGCGCCACAGCCTCCCGGCCGCCGCCGCCGTCCGGAGCCGCCACGGGAAACAGGTATGACAGCGACCCCGGGCGAGCACAGGGGCCGCCCTGCCGCGGCGCCTTCCCCCGCGCGCTCCGTCCGCTCCGCCTCAGTTTCCCTCGCGGGGGCGCCTGGGCGCTGGCGGCGGCGCCGGGGGGGACCCGGCCTCGGGGCGCAGGGGGAGGACGGCGGGGTGACAAAAGCCCCGGGAGCGGGAGGCGGGGGGTGGGGGGGGCGGGGACCCGGCGAGTCCCGGGAGCGTCGCGGCGGCCGAGAGGGCCGCGGTGTCCTGGGCGCGGAGGGGCGGGGTGAGCTGCCGTCCGGAAGGGTGACACCGGCGAAACCCGTGAGCGCCAACTCCCCGCCGGGTGTCGCCAAGCAAAATGGCCGGACTTCAGCCACACAGCATCCCGGGGCGGTGGGCCTCTGTGGTGCTCCCATTTCACAGACGGGGAAACTGAGGGGCAGAGGGTGGCGAAGCTTGCCTGCGTCCGGGTGACAATTACCGAGCCCATAAGCCTGACCCCAGAGCCTGCGTCCTGGCCTCTCCTGGCAGCCGCCCCTGGGGAACCCCGGGGTCCCGCCGGGTCTCTGCGTGGCCCCCTGCTGGGGAGGAGGCCAGATCCCAGCGCCCTGCTGCCCCTCAGAGGGGCTGTGGCCTGGGAATTCCTGTAGTCCTAACTTTTCGGTGGGCGCGGGCCAGAGGACAGTTGGGAACAGTGGGTGTATGTGGCGGCAGGGAGCAGGCCCTTCCCACGGCAGCGTGGAGGGAGAAACTGAGGCACAGACAAGTTTAGGCAGGAAGCAGCAGAGCTTCTCCCACCCATGAGAGGCACAACAGCTCCCTCACCTCATCCCCAACCAGGGAGCCAGGTCAGGACAGCCTCTGTCCCTGCAGTTGTCCGTGGCAGCAGAGCCCTTCGAGAGTCCACTGGGGGACTTGTGGAAATGCTCCCCTGAGGCCTAAGCATCCCTGTGGCCCCCACCTGGCGTCTACCGGTGACTCGACCTACCTACCCACTGAATTGTGTGATTCCAGGAGGAACACAGGAATCCATCCACTCCCCCTTTGGCGATAACCTTCCAACCCCTGCCCTCCCTGCTCCATGAAGGTAACCACCTTCATAACTTGGGGTGTTCCTTCTAGACCTTTCCTACACCTATGCAGTCACATATATATGTATCCACAGAAAATATATAAAATGCATAGTGATGTTGTGGGCAGATATTTAACAGAAATGATATAATCTATCCATATTCTGCAACTTGCCCCCCATCATTTCTTTGTGAGTCATCCATATTGTGCATATAAATCTAACTTGGTCATAAAAATTTGGGGGCTTTTAACAAAAGATTTATTTATTTTAAAGAGAAAGAGAGTGGGGGGCGGGGGGAGAGGTAGAGGGAGAAACTGTAGCAGACTCAGTGCTAAGCTGAAGCCCAGAAATGGGGGCCTGATCCCACCCCCAGCCAAAAGCAAGAGCCTGTTGCTTAACCGACTGTACTGCCCATGTGCCCCCCAGGGGCTGTTTTTTATTTCAGCTTTTCCTGTAAATTGACATCTCTGGGTTAAGTAAGATTTTTATGCTTTATCGTAAACTAACTTCACAGGATCTGAATTTGTGGGACAACATCCTCTCTTCCCCATTGCACACATGCACGAATGCACACATGTGCACAAGGTACACACACGCACATGCATACACATCGTGTACGTGCATGCACATGTATACATGTTTTCATACAGGTCTACACATGCACACACGCCCATGTTCACACGTGTGTGCAACACACACACAAGCACACACACATGCACAGGTGCACATATGCACACTTCTGTCTGTGGGCAAGGACAAACACGGCACCCCCTCTAGCTGCCCTCTCTGCTGAGCCCAAAGGCCTGGGTCTGAGCCACGCCACAAGCTCTGTCTGTCTGGGCTCCGGTGGGCAGAGTTTCTGAAAGGGACAGTGTCCAGGGATCCTCTCTGGATGCCCTGAGTGCCGCCCTCACCTTCCAATAGGAGCCAGGGTAATTAGGAAATGTGGCTGGCAGATGGGAGTGTCCTAGGCCTTATCTGTGTCCCACACACTTTCCAGGTCCAGTCTGGGGGATGAGAGTGTGCATGTGCACTTTGGTGGAATGCCTGAAAACAGCCAACTGGGGAGAAGCTGGAATCAGGTGGCACTGGCCTTACCGTCCCAGGTCCACCGCTTCCTAGCTGGGGCAGCTCCCTTCCCCTGTGTGAGCCACAGCTTCCTCATCCGCACCACGGGGATGAGGACAGTGGCAACCTCCCAAAACGGTGGAGTGCATCAGTGGGATGATGAAACAAAACACTCAGAGCATCGTCAGCCCTCGGTAAGCAGGAAATCTCGTCCCAGACAGGGGAGACCCGGAGATGGTCCCTGGGCGGAGGTGACGCTCCGAGTCACCATTGGGTCCGTCATTTCTTGTGCACACCCCAAGTCCAGGCTGGAGAATCCTGAGTGCTGAGTGAGCTGGAGGATGAGATTCCTGGTTGTTGAGCGCCAAGCTCAGCTCAGAGGCATCCAGAAACATCAGGGCATCTGCAACAGGTGAGCTGTGCTCCTGGCCCTGAGCCAGGGTGCAGCCGTGAAGTGAGCCAAGGTCCCCTTGAGATATGAGAGACAGCAGAATATGCAAAGGAGGCCTGTGGGCAGCTTTTGTGAGGCCCATCCTCCTTTCTACATTTTAGATTAGTCTCAAATTTTAAAAAGTGGGAGATGTCACATAAAACTCTGTATCTCTGGATCCTCTCGAGAAATCAGAAAAGTGGACAACTCCGCGCTCAACATTCGGCTGCCCCCTTCGATGGGACGGGCACCTTCCCCACAGTCCCCACCGGGCCCACGCCTCGTTCGTAAAGAACAGCGTACCATATAACTTGGTAACCTGCATTCCCAGCCAGCTTCTATATCAGCCGTACCACAGATTAGTGGTGTGGTCTTGGGCAAATTATTTAGCATTTTGTGACGGCATTTCCTCCAAAGGAAAATGGGGATACTAAGTAGCACTTGCCTCAGAAGGTTATTTTAGGCATTAAATGAGTCAACAACCTAAACCTCTTAGAACTGTGTGGTGTGTGGTCCACACTAAGTGTTGATGATGATAATGGTGATGTTAGCCGCCTGGTCCCTGTGATAGCGTAATTTGTACTCTACAGTGTACTTGGTATAAATAAATGCCGTGGAAACACAAGTGAGGGATGGAGAAAGAAAGGAAAGGAATACTTTGAGACCCTTTTTCAAATAAGATGCTGCCATCCTAGATATCTTTTCTTCCCAAAGATAGGAAGAGGACAGCTTTTCAGGGAAAGATACAAAGAGGAGGGGATTCTAAGGTGGGTTTTGAAGGATAGATAGGAGTTTCTCTGGAGCCATAGCATGAAAAAGGCATTGCCCTACAGAGGAGACAGAAAAGGACCTTGAGATCATGATGGGGCTTATGGCAAGAAAGGGGATGAACATTTTTTGCATACCTACTATGTACAGGTGCTCTTAGAATTGCTACCCCTGGCGGGCGGGGGGACTCACAATGCCCCTGGGAACCAGGTCTGTGATTCCCCATTTAGCGATGAGTCAGAGGTTCAGGGAGGGTGAGCACTTGCCCAAGAGCTTGCACAGTGGGTCAATGGCAGAGCTGGGGTCAGACCCCAGTTCTGTCTGATTCTAAAGCCTGTGCACCCTCTCTGAGCCTGGTTTCTCCTTGTGAAGTGGAGATAGTCCAACCCAAACCTACTGCACAGGTTTTTTGTGAGGATCAGATGAGAAAAATTAATGCACAGACCTCAGCACACGAGCTGGCAGAGAGCAGTTGCTCTGTTATTTTCCTTGGAACAAAGCCTGTGTCTCTCCAGACCTCTCAGCCTCCCTCATACCAGATGGGGGAGCCCAGGGAGTGAATGAATGACCTGGGTCAGTGGGTCTCAAAGTGTGGTCCGTGGACCAGAAACTTCGGCATCAGCATCAACTGGAGCTGGTTAGAAGTGCAGATTCTCAGACACACCCTAGACCTACCGAATCAGAGACTGGGGCTGGGGCCCTGTGTTTTTACAGGCCCTGCAGGTGGTTCTATGTGTGCTGAAAATTTTCAGGATCGCTGGCCTAGAGAAAAACTTCAAATGAGACCCCCTTCAACCAGCTGCATCCAACTAACTCCCGCTAGACGGTGAGAATTTTCTCCGCAGGAAACGCCAAAGCTGGAGGATGTGTCCTACGACAGAAATACGTCCCCCTCCATGCTGGACAGTTCCTGAGGGGCCTAGTGGAGTTCTGGGGTTTTTATTCTTTGGAACTTGCTCTCCTTTCTAGTCTTAGAGCCTCTTGCCCACCTTGAGGGTCTGGGGCAAGATTTGATTTTCAGAGAAGCTGACAGCGAGGGATGCCCCAGGCAGCTGAGGACCTACCCCCTCCCCATAAAAAACCTGTTATTAGAGACCCTTTTGTGCCTGGGGGCCGTGGTGGGCCATCCCTTCCACCTGAGCCCCCATGAGAAAATACGTCCAGGCAAGAGTCCTGAGCAGTGGGGAATGATCCCAAGACTCTGCAGAAAGAACCATTAAGGAGGCCCCAGGTCAAGTGACAAGGTGAGCCCAGGCTGGGGACAGTAACATACTGCAGAGGACCTCCAGTAGAGAAGTAGGCCCCTCCATGTGTCCTCTTTGAAGCACTGATCAAGAGTGGGAGGCAGTCCTGGGGCGCCTGGGTGGCTCAGTCAGTTAAGCGTCTGCCTTCGGCTCAGGTCCTGATTTCAGGGTCCTGGGATTGAGCCCTGCATCGGACTCCCTGCTTAGTGGGGAGCCTGCTTCTCCCTTTCCCTTTGCCTCTCCCCCTACTTGTGCTCCCTTTCTCTCGCTCTCAAATAAATATAATCTTAAAGAAAAAAAAAAAGCGTGAGGCAGGATAGCATAGTGGGTGAAAGCATGGCCTTGCCTTAAAGCTCAAAGTTGCTAGGTCTGCCTACTTAAAAATTAGTATTTCCTGTATGACCCAAATCAAAAGCCCCCATAAGCCTGCATATCAAACTAGTAAAAAAAATCTGTCACTTCTGTGGCAACGAGTTAATTTCATGGATAAAGAGCTCTTGCAAATCAAACACCAAGCACCCCATCCAAAAAAGAAGAGTAAAGGATACGATTTGGCTGTTCACATAAGAAGAAGTACATAAAAAGAAGCATAAATTCAAACACGAAAAGATGCTCAACCACTCTTCAAAAAAAAAGAATTGCACAGTCAAACCACCCTGATTCTGTTTTCCACACCAGTATCCCTGGGTAATACTCCGTGTTGGAAATGGGGGTGGAGGTAACCAGCATGTTCCTACTCTGCCAGTGGGGGCACAAATCGGGGCACCCATGGCGGGGTGCGGGGGCGGTTTAGGAAAACTGTCAATATTTAAGAGGCCCATACCCCAGGGCTCTGCAATTTCATCTGCAGGAATTTACCAGGTGGATATCTTTGAATTGGGCACAGCATGTTAGAACAAAGATAGTGAGCCTTGTGCATAAGAGCAAACAATTGCAAAGTAAACACCCATCAGAAAGGAGCTAAGTCCTGTGGGAACAGCCACACAAGAGAATATGATGTAGCCATTCAGAAGAAAGCAGTAGCTCTTTATGAATGGATGTGGAAACTTCTCCCAGATATATTGTTAAAAGAAAAATGCAGGGTATGGAACAGTATATAGTATTCTACCATCTGTATGCATAGAGCCCCTTTACAAAAGGACAACATAAACATATATATATAGATATTTGCATATGCACATTAAACCCTGGGGGACACTCAGGAAGCCTGTGATAGTGGTTGACTTTGGGGAGGGAAGCAAGACGTATCTTTTCATTGGATACATTTTTTTTTAAGATTTTATTTATTCATTTGAGAGAGAGGGAATGAGAGAGAGCACGAGAGGGAAGACGGTCAGAGGGAGAAGCAGACTCCCCGCTGAGCAGGGAGCCCAATGCAGGACTCGATCCCAGGACTCCAGGATCATGACCTGAGCTGAAGGCAGTCGCCCAACCAACTGAGCCACCCAGGAGCCTCTTTTTTTTAGTATATGTGCTGCCGAAGCAAGCACCACATTTGATACTCTTTAGAAGTCTTCCCCCTTTATGTGCGTTATATTAGAGTGATAAACTCCAGCCACACACGTCTTCTTCCTCCTTATTTAAAACAAGCATAACATTAGAGATAGGGTGAACTCCCTTTTTGATCACTCTCCAAATTATATATGTTTCCAAATAAAAATGAATTACTGTTTTTTAAAAGTAGGGCCCTTGATGACAAAAGAGCAAGTATTGTATGATTGCCCTCAAAGAGATTCTTAGAATAGGCAGATTCATGGAGACAGACTACAGTAGAGGTTACTAGCTGGAGGAGTGGGTGCTAGGGTTCAATGGGGACATAGTTTCACTCCATCTGGGATGGTGCAAAAGCTCTGGAGATGGACGGTGGTGACAGTTGCCTGACTGTGTCAACCTACTCAGAAGAGTGCGTGACTCTTGATCTCAGGGTCTTGAGTTCAAGCCCCACGTTGGGTGTAGAGATTACTTAAAAACTTAAGAGAAAATGATCAAAATGGCAAATTTTATGTTGTATAGTTTGCCACAATAGAAAACTTTATAGATGACTCAAAAAAAAAAAAAAGTCGGGGCTTTGACATCAGATTGCTTGGGTTCCAGTCCTTGGTGCCACCACTTCTGAGTTGTGAATACTTGGTCAAGTGTATGTACTTCTCTGAGCCTCAGTTTTCCCACCTGCAAATGGGGCTGTCCAAGAGTCATGGTTCACAGGAATCCTGCAAGGATTAAATGACTTTGTCCATGCAAAGTGCTTGCTCTGCTTCTCTGGGACTATCATAGGAGGTCAGGATGAGGAGAACAGGGAGGTTAGAATTAGCCACTGAACCAAATATCAAGACAGGCGGGTTCAGATGGGGACAGTGTCTAAGGAGTTTGTAAAAGGATCATCTATATTTTTATTTCACTTTGGATTTGCAAAGTTAAAAAATTCTGTGTTTCCATAATGTAAATTACAAAATATAAATGCAGAAGAAATCTTCCTAGCTGGTGGGAATACACAAAAAGTTGCAGTGATTCTTAACCTGGGCCTGCTAATCTCCAGAGGTCAAAATCCTGGCTCTGCGATTCTCCACTGTGTGACCTCAGACAAGTTACTTAACTTCTCTGTGCTTCCGTTTTCTCTTCTGGAAACTGGAGATGATACTAAGTCTCACCTCAGTAGGGATATTATGAAGATGAAATGTGTCCAGTGCTTAGAACAGCGCCTGGAACACGGTAGGTCCTAAATAAACGTTTGTTAAATAAGTAAATTAACTTGAAGGAAGCCCGGAAGTGTTAGCACTTTTGTTTTTAAATGAGGAATTTCTTTTTCACACTAAGGAAATGGAGGCCTAGCCAAGATAGAGTCACGGGGCTGAGCTGAAGCTGAAGCGAACCTGGTGGGTTTGCTTGGAGGTGAGGGGTGCCCAGCAGATGGGGGGGTGGGGCCATAGGAGACAGAGGCTCAGAGAGGCTCAGGACTTTGCACAAGAGGCCACATCACGATAACAGTAGAACTTGAATTCAGCCCCAACTCACTCCTCCTCCTCAGTGCCTCCCTGACAGGCAGAGTCCTGAGGACTGTGGGGGCTGGGGAGTCGGGGGCCACTGGTACCCCGACAACCAACAGAGCCCCTTCCTTGCAAACTTCTGGAACAACCCAGGGAGCCTTGCTTCCTCCTGATGTGCCAGGGAGCTCATTCCCGAGCCCAGGTCTGGAAGGAAGGCTAAGATCTGGGAAGGCTGGTGCACCCTCCTGCTGGAGCTGCTGGAGATCTGGCTCTGCAGAAGACTTGACACAGGCTGCAAGGCAACCTCCCCAGACCAGCTCCCCTGCCCTCTGCAGGCTGATTCCTGAAATTCCACTGTGGGTCTCTCACCTCTGAATTGGTTTAGAGTTTGTTGATTTTCCTGGTTGAAAGGCACCACCTCCCACCCCAGGAAGGATCACCTTTGTCCTTCCTCCACGGTTTGTGCTGCAATGAGGAGCTGGACGGGGGCTTTGTTGAGTTTGGTGGAAGAGACCACAAAGAACCTTTGGGGTCTGCGGCTGTGGACCTGAAGGCCGCCTTTGAAGGCTTTAGAGATGGGGGGTGAGGGGAGCGTGTAAAATGTTTAGACGTGTGCTTGGCACCTGCAGGGTGCTCCCTAATGGAAGGAGGCGCTGTGTACTTGGCCAGGGGAGTCCTGGTTTATGGCAGGCTGCTTGGGGAGACAATTCCCGTCCGCAAAGGTCCTCAAAGCATGACCATCGAGGTTTACCCAAAGTCCTCAAGGGGCAGTTTGTCTAAGGGTTGAGTTTGGGAATCAGTCAGTTCGGCGTTGGAGCTGGGCTCTGTGTGACCTTGGGCTTGATACTTAGCCTCTGAGCCCCAGTACTGGCCTGTGGACTGGGAACAGTAGCCCCTCCCACGAGGGCTCTCTGCAACTAAGTGCACAGCACCTTAGCTTAGGGCCAGCAGGTCCCTCAGTCACCAACTCCACCCTCCTCACTGCTCTAGTGAACTCCAGAAAGGCTGCGCCGTTCTGCCCAGCTTCGAGAATGGAAGAGGGTGGGGCCGTGGGAGGAGAGGCCGGCCCTGAGAGGCCAGGAGGAACACCTTCCCCTGCAGAACTCAGGGAAAGTTGAAGGATCAGAATCTGCGCCTGGCTGTGTGTGTCCAGGGAGGGGTGATGTTCAAGTGGAGAGCAGACTGGTTGGTTGCAACTCGCAGGCTGTTGGAACGGGAGCTGGTCTGATGCCCCTGACACTAGATGACATGGGTGGCAGCCTGGGCACGGGATGATGGGCCCAGTGAGCAGGTCTCCACCCTACCCCCACCCCCAATACCCATACAGAAGGCAGAACCTGGAGGGTAAGGTGGTGGTTGGGGAGCAGGGGAAACATCTCCAAGCATTTAGGGGGTGTTTCCTGAATGCTACAACACTTGTCCCCAGGCATTTAAACTTCTAGAAGGCAAGGTTTTGTCTGTTTTTTTCGCTGCTTTGCCACTGCAGCAATGGGCCATGAATTGGACCTACAGTGCTGAGTGAGCCACGTCTCCCAGCCCCCAGGAAACCCTTTGGTCGTTCCTCTGAGACTCCCTCTCCATGCTCATTCGGACTCCTGAACTCCCACTGGGGCCCACCATTGGCTGGATGGGTGGGGCTGACTTCTTGTTGGATCTTATGACCTAGTTGGCTAAAACCCCAGCCTAAAGACCACTCCCCAAGGCCAGACAGCTCCCCAAAGCTTGTCGTTCCCTCGAGGAGGTGTGGCCACCCCATCAGGGAACCGTGTTGCTTTGTATGCCTTACACATGGGGATGAACTGGCTTCAGTTTCTCTTCCAACGTGTGATATGGGTCCTCAAATAAATGCTGTTGAGGCCCATGTGACTTTCTTCTTTACAGTAATAATAATAAAAATGGGCAGTGTTTTTTAAGCATACCTTCCATGCCAGGCTCATGCATTATTTCACAGAATTCTTTGAGCAGCCATAAAGGGTAGGTACACATATTCTTCCCATTTGACCCCTGGAGACACTGAGCTCTCTCACTGCATGATCTCTTTGTATCTCTCCCACAATCCGGTGAAACAGGAGGTGTCATTGTCTGCATTTTGCAGAAAAAAAAAAGGGGGGGGCTCAGAGAGGTTAAGTAACTTGCCCAAGGTCACACAGAACTAACAAATGGTGGGGCCGGGATTCAAACCCAAGTAAATGATCTGACCACAGAGCCCACTCTGCTCTCCCCATCCTGCCTCTCCTGGGCTTCCAGGTGTTATTTGAGAAGTGGGTGTGGAGGAGGAGTGGAAATTTTTACTCCATGACTTGGTTCTTGAAGCCCTGGACTCACCTGCAGCCAAGTGTAAGGTTTCAGCCATTTCCTTCCCAGGAACTATCCTGGGTCACCGTGGGGGTAAGGATTCAAATCTCCCCCAACAGAGAGAGGCTGCCCAGAGCCCAGCTTGTGTGTGTCTGTGACTCTTGGGACAGCAGCCCCTCACCTTCCTGGGCACCTGATTCATAACATCTAAATTTCCCTGGAGGCCTAGCTTCCTCCTGCCCAGGGGCTGGGCCTGCCTCTCAACAACTCAATTCCAAAACTTTGACCCAAGGCCCAGAAGGCCACGCTGGATTTTAGAGATTGGCCGGAAATGAAGACTTAGCCGGAAAAGGCCAAGGGCCCTTTCCCTCTTTCTTGTCTTTGATTCATGCCTTTCACCTAGTGTTTGAGGAGGAAGGTGTTCACTTCATAAACTCCAGCACAGTGGGACCCACTCTGTGGATCCAGGGCACGGGGGACCAGCTGACCCAGCACGTAGAGGGCGCTGACATAGGACAGGCAGAGCGAGCCACGTTTGGCCTGACTTAGCTCATGTAATCTGCACAGTACCCCTCTCCAGTAGGTATATCATTGCCGTCCCCACCATTGTCATTGCTATCATCACCTCCTTCATCGTCATCCCTGCCCCATCATCACCTCATCGCTGTCATCATCACCTTCAACACCATCACCATCCCCATCATCATCACCTTCATCACCATCATCACCTTCCTCACCATCATCACCATCATCATCATCCCCATCATCTCCATCAACACCTTCAACACCTTCATGACCATCATCATCACATCATCACCATCATCATCATCCCCATCATCCCCATCATCACCAGCAGCAACATCATGGTCACCTGTATGGCCTCCCAGACCCAAGGCCCAACATGCAGATGGGGAAACAGACCCAGAAGACATGACACATCCATCTCCTAGAAAGATGGTTAAGAGTTTGGGCTCCAAAGTCCAAAAGACCCAGATTTGATTCCTAGTTCTGACACTTTCTAGTTGTGTGACTTTGAGCCAGTGATCTAACCTCTCTGAACCTCAGAGTCCTTGTCTGTAAAATGAGGGTGATCACAGTTCCTGCCTCATGGGCTTGTGATGAAGATCACATGAGCTGGTGCAGGTAAATGCTGGCACAGGGCCTGGCTCAGATCATAAAAGCAAAGCAAACATAGGAAGACACTCTGGTAAGGGGAGAGCCTGAGTGTTTGGTTGGGAGTTGCCAGCAGCCTGGATGGTGAGGGGAGGTGCTGCCCAGTGTGAGAATGGGCACTGGGGGGCCAGCTCAGGGCAACCTGGAGGCAGGACTGGAGGAGGGTGGAGGAAGGAGTCCCAGGAGGAACCAGCCACTTCCTGCTTCTGACCCAAAGCCTTCCCCAGAGCTGCCAGCCTGGCCCCTACCATCCATGGTGGCATATCCTGCTGGGCCCTAATCCCTTTTTGATGATATAGTTCCAGCCAGCAGTAATAGTGAGCATCCAAGATCAATCCTTTGCCAAGCAACCGTGAGCATTTCCCAGGCTGCTATGAACAGCTAGGTGGACTGTGTGCTCCACAACTCCACGGGTATCATTCACATAGACTACACTGTGATTGATGCCACCTGGAGTTGTGCAGGACACAACCTGCACAGCTGGATGGGGCAGCTTTCTGAGCCTCCTTCTTCTTGGAGAGGGTGCAGAATCTCTCTTGGGTGCCCCAGGTCTGGCTGCATTTCAAGGCAAAGAAGATTGAGTGGTGTCCAGATGCCAGTTGAGATACAGAGAGACCAGCTGTGCTACCTAAAGCTTGTCCTTGAGAAGACTGTGTCCGGCATTGTGGTGACTGGTGGTAGTGATGGATTATTGATTGTCCTTAACATAGATTACTGAGAGCCCGTAAAGCAAAGTGGTTATGAAAGCGGGCTCTGGAGTCAGATGGACATGGGCTCAGTCCTGCTCTTCTTCTCTTGCTGTGTGACTTTGTCTAGAAAACAGGTATATAAAAAATAAACAAAAAATAAAAATAAAAAATGGGTATCTAACAACATACATGGGCATGTACTGGTTCTCTGGCACAGAGTTGCTGTGTGGACACAAGGTGAGGCAGGCCAAGCTCTCCACACGGTGCCTGCCAAGCAGGTAAGTTGGTCACTACATGTTAAAACTCAGTGAGGGCACCGGTCTGGAGGGTGGGGCTCGGAGTCACCCGATGGGAGGCAGCGCCTTGAAATCCTACCAGGGTGCTGAAGGATTGGGGGCCCAATCTGAAGTCTGTGGCCCCGAGCCAGATCAAGCAATACTTGACGGGGCCCTGTCAACACAACCTTTTCATAATCAAGTGCTACTAAGGTTGCAGAGATTGTGTAGGGGAGATGGTGTGGGAAAATACCGGGAAGGAAAAGGCCTGCACTCCTGGCCTTCATGCCCTCCATTCATTCTTCTAGCCCAGGGGCCAGCAGACTATGGCCTAAGACCAGCCTCGGCCCACCCTCTGTCTCTGTGCAGCCCGTGAGCTAAGAGTGGTTTTTCTGTGGTTGGAAAAACAAAGAGAGGGGCGCCTGGGTGGTTCGGTTAAGTGGCTGACTTGTGATTTCGGCTCAGGTCATGATCTTAGGCACGGGATTGAGCCCCGCATTGGGCTCCACGCTCAGCAGGGAGTCTGCCTGTCTCTCTTCCTCTGCTCCCCCCAGTGCTCACCCGCCCTCTCTCTCTCAAATAAATAAATAAAATCTTTAAAAAAATAAAAGAAATCAAGAGAAAAGTAATATTCCATTAACGTGTGAATTAAATGAAATTGAAAATGCAGCATTCATAAATAAAGTGCTGTTGAAACACAGCCACGATCAACCATTTCCTCTCAGCTCTGGCTGCTTTTGCATTATCGTGGCTGCACGGGTAGTCATGACGGACCATGAGACCCTCAGAGCTTGAGCTAGTACCGTCTGGCCCTTTACTGAAAAAGTTTGCAGACACCAGCTGTAGCCTAACAGTTCTCAAACTCTGCTGCACATTGGAATTACCTGGGAGCTTTTTAAAAGCACCGGGCTCATGCCCCAGACCAAACCTATGGGGCTGTCTGAGGGCGGGAGTCAGGTGTCAGCATTTCTCAAAGATCTACAAGTGATTCTGTTATGCAGCCAAGTTTGAGAACCTCTGCCCCAGCCCTTCTTGAGTCCCTACTGTGTGTGTGCCTCTTGCCAGGCCTGGGAGGGCTGTGCCCAAGCTTGGAAAGCTTGCATAGAGCGTATGGCACTTTTCCTGCCCCGAGGCCTGTGAGCATATTTGCAAGCTGGTGCACCATGGGTCTTATATTGAATTATATTAAATTTCACTTTGGCATCTGGGTTTCCAGATGCTCTTGGAAAATGGGAAGATCTGGACCTCCTGAGCTCACACTTCCCAATGGCAATAATCAGCTGGATCTGATATGGCTTCATTTTTTGGTGTGTCGCCTGGTTGGCCCCCGAAAGCATTTGAGTATGAGGCTCCTTGACTTACCGGTAGAGAGCTCTAGGCCAGTGCATCTTGACTTTTAACATGCACATGCGTGCCCTGGGGTCTTGGCAAGTGCAGATTCTGATCCAGTATGGCAAGTGGGGCTGGGATTTTGTGTCTCTAACAAACTGTTAGAATGCTGATCTGGGGTCCTGGTGCCGTACTCTGAGTAGTAGGCTGAAGGCCTTCATTCTCAAACTTTAGCGTGGCCCAGAGTCTCCTGGGCAACTGTTCAAACCCAGAGTTTCTGATTCAGGAGGTCTGGGGTAGGGCCTGAGGACTTGCCTTTCTAACCAGTTCCCAGGTGATTTGGCTGCGGCTCGTCTGGGACCAGACTCTGGGAACCATTGTTCTCAGCTGTGCACTGCATGCATGACCCATTGGCTCTCACCTGGGGTGAGGGTGCTCTGAGGTCCCCCAGATGGCCAAATGTTTGTTCCCTCTGAGGTCAAATTCCTTGACACTCAGCTGTTGCCAAGGGAATAAAGTCTTTGTTGACTTCTTTAGTCAGTTGTTTCGTTGACCAGACCCAAGCGGCTTCCTCAGGTTCAAACCCACTATTTAAAGACGTAGTGGGGGACCTGGAGACAGGAGAACTTTCTGTCCATGTGTTGCAAACCCCTTCCCCATTCCAAGGGGTTCCGAGCTGTGCATCTTACCAGAAAGGTCACCTTCAGGGAGGTCCTGCATTAGATAACACAGCAGGGAGGGGAGGGGTATGCCCTGCTCAAGCAGATCAAAGCCCTAGATGTGGGGATTTGGGGGGCCCAGGCCTTCAGCTCCAGGCCTCTAGCCCCAGGCTGTGGCTGCTATCACTTCAGGGACGTGGGCAGGGCCCTCTCTCCAGTCAGGCTGGGCCCAGCGCCATTCACCACCATTGCCTTGAACAAGAATGACCACCCGGGCCAGGGCCAGTTCCCTGAAGTCCTTGAACTTGAGAGGGCGGGCAGCCAGATCTGGATGGGTGAGCTTAAGATGAGAGATTATGAATTATTTCACTCGCTTCCTGGACCCTCGAGAGCAGGGACTCACTGACTTCAGGAGCTCTTTGCTTCCAGAAGCCAGAAACCCCCGCCTGCTGTCAGGCCCAAGCAGAGCCTTCAAGTCCCACTGGACAGGACAGCACCCAGAGCGGCCCCTGCAGGGGGCAGGCACACTGGGGAGCCTCGGACAGCCTTTGTGCAAACTCTAGCTCTCCACTCACCAGCTGGGTGGCTTGGGGCGGTCGGCCGTGCTATGGATGCTGCGATTCCTTACAGGACAGACTCGAAGATGAAAGGAGAAGATGTGGGTAAAGCCCCGTGACTGTTCTTGGCACACGTTAGGTGCCCAACCAACGGGAGTCTCTGTCATCAGCATAATAGTAGATATCAGTTGTGATCATTTAGTTATGTAAACCGCTCTGCCACGGTCTCCCTCCCATTTTCCTGCAGCCTGGCAGACAGAACCTTGTTTATGCTCAAAAAAAAAAAAAAAACAAAAAAAACCAAAGAGCACCCATTTGGCAGCAACTGTATTCATTTTTATATTCAATTCCTATTTAAGTGCCTTCTGTGTGTGGCCATGGTTCCAGGTCAGCGCTGTCCAGTATAAATATAACTCAAGCCACAAATCTGAGCCACATAAGCAACCTAAAATTTTCCTGAGAGTCCTACTTTTTTATTTTTATTTTTTTAAATTTTTTTATTGTTATGTTAATCACCATATATTACATCATTAGTTTTTGGTGCAGTGTTCCATGATTCATTGTTTGTTCATAACACCCAGTGCTCCATGCAGAACGTGCCCTCCTCAATACCCATCACCAGGATAACCCATCCCCCTCTCCCCCTC
>NW_027397147.1:2154193-2177480 GCF_003265705.2 Callorhinus ursinus
AATTCACAGCGCTCACCGTAGCACATACCCTCCCCAATGTCTATCACCCAGCCATCCCATCCCTCCCACCCCCAACCACTCCAGTAACACTCAGTTTGTTTCCTGAGATTAAGAATTCCTCATATCAGTGAGGTCATGTGATACATGTCTTTCTCTGATTGACTTATTTCACTCAGCATAACACCCTCCAGTTCCATCCACGTCGTTGCAAATGGCAAGATCTCATTCCTTTTGATGGCTGCATAATATTCCATTGTGTATATATACCACATCTTCTTTATCCATTCATCTGTCGATGGGCATCTTGGCTCTTTCCACAGTTTGGCTATTGTGGACATTGCTGCTATAAACATTGGGGTACACGTACCCCTTCGGGTCCCTACATTTGTATCTTTGGGGTAAATACCCAGTAGTGCAATTGCTGGATCGAACGGTAGCTCTAATTTCAACTGTTTGAGGAACCTCCATACTGTTTTCCAGAGGGGTTGCACCAGCTTGCATTCCCACCAACAGTGTAGGAGGGTTCCCCTTTCTCCACATCCCCGCCAACATCTGTTGTTCCCTGACTTGTTAATTTTAGCCATTTTGACGGGTGTGAGGTGGTATCTCATTGAGGTTTTGATTTGGATTTCCCTGATGCCTAGCGATGTTGAGCACTTTTTCATGTGCCTGTTGGCCATTTGGATGTCTTCTTTGGAGAAATGTCTGTTCATGTCTTCTGCCCATTTCTTGATTGGATTATTTGTTCTTTGGGTGTTGAGTTTGATAAGTTCTTTATAGATTTTGGATACTAGCCCTTTATCTGATATGTCGTTTGCAAATATTTTCTCCCATTCTGTCGGTTGTCTTTTGGTTTTGTGGACTGTTTCTTTTGCTGTGCAAAAGCTTTTTATCTTGATGAAATCCCAATAGTTCATTTTTGCCCGGGCTTCCCGTGCCTTTGGCGATGTTTCTAGGAAGAAGTTGCTGCGGCTAAGGTCGAAAAGGTTGCTACCTGTGTTCTCCTTTAGGATTTTGATGGACTCCTGTCTCACGTTTAGGTCTTTCAACCATTTGGAGTCTATTTTTGTGTGTGGTGTAAGGAAATGGTCCAGTTTCATTCTTCTGCATGTGGCTGTCCAATTTTCCCAACACCATTTGTTGAAGAGACTGTCTTTTTGCCATTGGACATTCTTTCCTGCTTTGTCAAAAATAAGTTGACCATAGAGTTGAGGGTCCATTTCTGGGCTCTCGATTCTGTTCCATTGATCTATGCGTCTGTTTTTGTGCCAGTACCAAACTGTCTTGATGATGACAGCTTTGTAATAGAGCTGGAAGTCCGGAATTGTGATGCCGCCAGCTTTGCTTTTCTTTTTCAGTATTCCTCTGGCTATTCTGGGTCTCTTCTGGTTCCATACAAATTTTAAGATTATTTGTTCCATTTCTTTGAAAAAAGTGGATGGTATTTTGATGGGGATTGCATTGAATGTGTAGATTGCTCTAGGTAGCATTGACATCTTCACAATGTTGATTCTCCCAATCCATGAGCATGGAACGTTTTTCCATTTCTTTGTGCCTTCTTCAATTTCTTTCATGAGTATTTTATAGTTTTCTGAGTACAGATCCTTTGCCTCTTTGGTTAGATTTATTCCTAGGTATCTAATGGTTTTGGGTGCAATTGTAAATGGGATAGACTCCTTGATTTGTCTCTCTTCTGTCTTGTTGTTGGTGTATAGGAATGCCACTGATTTCTGTGCATTGATTTTATATCCTGCTACTTTACTGAATTCCTGTATGAGTTCTAGCAGTTTTGGGGTGGAGTCTTTTGGGTTTTCCACATACAGTATCCTATCATCTGCAAAGAGTGAGAGTTTGACTTCCTCTTTGCCGATTTGGATGCCTTTGATTTCTTTTTGTTGTCTGATTGCTGTGGCTAGGACTTCTAATACTATGTTGAATAGCAGTGGTGAGAGTGGACAGAGAGTCCTACTTTTTTAAAAAAGAAAAAAGACACAGGTGAAATTAATCCAGTAATATATTTTACCAAGCCCATATATTCAAAGTATTATCAACTAATGAGATTTTTAATTTTTATAATTTTTTCAAGATTTTATTTATTTATTTGACACACAGAGAGAGAGGGGGAGAGAGGCAGAGGCAGAGGGAGAAGCAGGCTTCCCGCGGAGCAGGGAGCCTGATGTGGGGCTCGATCCCAGGACCCTGAGATCATGACCTGAGCCAAAGGCAGATGCTTAACCGACTGAGCCACCCAGGCGCCCCACTAATGAGATTTTTAAAATATTCAACACATCATTTTAAAATTTTTAATTGTGCTAAAAACATAGAACATGAAATTTACCCTCTTAACCATCTCTAAGTGTACGTTACAGTGGTGTGAAGCACATTCGTGTTGCGCAGCCCACCTTGAGAACTCTTTTTATCTCGCAGAATATTAATGTTTTATGTCTCTGTTTTTCATATGATTTCCTAGAAATCCGAATTGGCTTTTTTACACCGAGAGCATGTCTCCATTGGACTAGCAGAGTTTCCAGCACTCCCCAGTTGCCAGGTGTGGTAGCGGCTTCTATACTTGGACAGAGCGGCTCCATTACTGGGGTGACCAGACTGGAAACGAGAAAGGTGCAGGGTGCACCCACAGGGAGTTTAAAACTCCAGTGATCGGAGAGAGACACGAAATGAATGACTAGATTAGATGGTCTTCAAGGGCATCCAGTTCTACAGAGAAAGTAAATAGGGCCGGGGGCTGGAGTACTCTGTGGGGGGGCAGTATGGGGGTCAGGTCACCCCTGAGAGGTGGCATTGGAACTGAGGCTTCAAAGAAGAAGCTAGCCCTATGAGGCTAGATCTAGGGTGACAGTCCTCAACTCTGCCTGTGTGTCAGACACTGGGCAGAAATTTAAAAAAATGTACAAATGCCAGACTCCACCTCCCCCTGCAGAGCCAGAGTCACTGTGGGTGAGGCCCTGGCATGGATGTCTTCTAAGAGCTTGCTGAGTGACCCCGAGGCACGGCCAGCTTTTCTGTTCCACTCAGCAGGAGCAGTAAGTGCAAAGACCCTGAGGTGGAATGAGCAGAAGTGAGGATGGGAGAGAGGGGTAGGAGGTGAGTCTGGAGGGGGCAGGGGCCGGGCTCGCTGTCCCTTGAAGCCATGGTAAGAAGTTTGGGTTTTATTCTAAATGTGACAGGAAGCCATTGCTAGGCTGGTAGAAGGAAAACTACAAGGTCTTTTTGCCAAAATTGCTGGACACTCACCTTTGTATCTGCCTAATTAAAAAAAAAAAAAAGTTCAAGGTACCACGGTAACACCTATTGCCCTTCACTTGGAAAGAAGGATTTCTAAAGCATCCCTTGGTTGGGGAAGAAAAGACTAGCTTCACCCCTAAGCATAAATCATTCCTACTTGGGGGCAGCGGGAAGGACTCACGGATCTGGTCATCCCCAGTCCCAGATTCAGGAGGGGATCTGCCATTAAGCTCACTCCTCACCCCTACCACCCTCATGCCACTGGTTACTTCTCTTTTTACTTCTCTTTTATTGGTCTGTTAGGGCTGCTATGACAAAATATCACAGATTTTGTGGCTTAGACAAGAAAAAATTATTTTCCCGTGGTTTTGGAGGCTGGAAATCCAAAATCAAGGTGTCGACAGGGTTGGTTTCCTAGAAGCTTTGGCTGGCAGATGACCGCCTTCTCTTTGTGTCCCCACATGGTCTTTCCTCTGGGAGTGAATATCCCTGGTGTTTCTTGAGGTGTCCAAATAAGGAGGCCAGTCAGATCGGCTTAGGGCCTGCCCTCCTGGCTTCATTTTAACTCCATTGCTTCCTTAGAGACCATATCTCCAAATATAGTTGCATGCTGAGGTACTGGGGGTTAGGGCTTCGACATATGAGAACACAGTTCAGCCCATAACATAGCTCAAAGTGGCAGGTGGACAGAGGGGGACCAGGTGCTTCCCACCTCATCCCCTCACCTACAAGCAATGGTGATATCTGGAATGTTTAGGCGAAAGTCACCTTCTAATTGGAAGTCTCTCCAGCCGTAAACAACCAGGGCAACCAAGGCAACCCAACCAGGGCATAGCAGCTGGTTGTCAGCCCTGCCCTCCAGCCCTGAAGTCCAGACATATTTACTGAACACCCACTGGACTCAAAGTTCCAAGTTCATGGGGAAATCTGTCCAGGTACCTCCCCACTCAGTGGGATATTTTAGAGGGGGGTGTACAGAGCCATGATATGAGGCAGATGGGACCAAATAAAATAGGAGGGGTTGGCCCACAAAATATTGGATTATGGAGGAGGGAAGATGCCTTCCATTCAGTGAGGAACAGGACACATCTTGGAAGGTGAGGCAGTAGACCTGGGGCTGGGGGCAAGGCGCTCCAGGGGAGAAGCAGCATGAGTAAGCGTGCGCTGATGGGGATATGCAGAGTATCTGTGGCATTCAGGGAGTGGTCCTACTGGACGTGGGTATGAGAGGCTTGCTCGCAGACACCCATCCCTCTCCAGGGGCCAGACCCTCTGCAAGGGGTTTCATATTTACAATTTAGTCTCCAGCCCAGACCCAATAATGTAGGTATTATTCTCCCTTGTTTTACAGATGGGAAAGTCGGGGTGCAGAGAGAAGTCAATTCCACAGGGTCCCACATTGAGAAAGTGACAGAGCTGGGATTCAAACGCAGGCTCTTGAGCACTACCCCATGTTGAAGGAAAGTGAAGGAATAAAAGGAGACATGTAGGTTGGGGCCATATCATAAGGCATCTTCAAAGCCGGCAGAGGGTTTAGGCTTCCTTCTGCAGACACCTGGAGCCCTTGAAAGTTTCTGACAGGAATGCGAGACAGGCAGCTGAGTGTCCGGGAAGTGCAGTCCCAAACGGGAATCATTCATTTACCAAGCCAGGGAAACTCCCCTTCCAGCAGTTGTCCTTTCTAAAGCTGCCTTGCTGATAAGAATGTAACTTTAGCAGCCACCCCCATGTTTTCATCTTTCTTTCCCCTCATAATAGCCAACATTTAGTCAACGCTGTACCAAGGACTTTACAAGCATCTCATTGTAATCCCCACTGAAAATAAAAGCCCAGCAAGGGCAATGCTCCTTCTGACCCCATTTACAGATGAGACAACCGAGGCTCAGACAGGTGATAGGATGGGTCCAAGACACCACCCAAGTCCAAGGCAGGCTCACTCCAAAGCCCACCATTTTGATAATGATAGAATAATTTGTGTGTCCCAATGGGAACCAGAGAGAGAGGCTATAGAGCGGGACCTACTATGTGAGCCTCAAAATATTATCAGGTTGATGTTACATTTTGGACTCTAGTCGGGAACACTGCATTTTATTCCCAGTGGTATAAGGAACCCCCACCTCCACCTCTACCCCCCCCCGCACCCCTGGCATCTTCCAGGGCTGGGTGGAGACTGCCCACTCCAAGTTGCCTCCAGCCTTGGCAGGGAGAGAAGTAGGGAGCACATGAAACTGACCACATTCTTCCCTGCTGGCTGTCAACACTCACCACCCACCCTGGGCAAGTGGCCACCTGCTTGGCTGTGGAGGGGCGGGGCCAGGGGCTCGTGGCCTCACCATTGGCACCCCCAAGTCATCTGCCCCTTAGGATGAGGTGACACAGCTCCTGGCAGTGGGCCTGGTGGGCGAGGTGTTTTCTCATGTAACTGTGATCGTACAGGATAAAGGCTGGTATAGTCAAGTCCTCAGCAATAAGGAAAGCAAACATAGCATTAAGACTGTCAACAAGAGTTTAGAAGACAGGAGCCATCCAGGATATACAAGTTCGGAGGCTGCCACCTCCTCTAAAACCCATCTTTGGCTCACCCCCTCCCCAGGAGGAAAGGGAAGGTCCTCTTGCACAAATAGTGGAGGAAATGGTCAGGCTGCCAGAGATCCCAGGCAGATTTTCCTAATGCATAGAACAGCCCTCCCTTTGGGGTTTATTCAGTATTCTTGAATTAAAAAAAAAAGGCGGGTGCTGGGTGGCTCAGTCATTAAGCATCTGCCTTTGGCCCAGGTCATGATCCCGGGGTCTTGGGATCGAGTCCCACATCAGGCTCCCTGCTCGGCAGGAAGCCTGCTTCACCCTCTCCCTCAGCCCCTGTTTGTGTTCCCTCTCTTGCTGTCTCTCTCTCTCTCTCTCTCTATAAAATAAATAAATAAAATCTTTTTAAAAATTAAAAAATTTAAAAAAATTTTAAAAACGCTATAAGTAACAGAAAATTTTGGAAAACAGTTACAAATATTAGAACACAAGCTCAAGTGTACATCCAATCTGAGCTTCCCTCACAAGCCTGTGTTGATCCCAACCGATCCAGAATCTCCCCCCACCCCCCCAAAGTTCCATCTACATTCTAGGAAGCCTACATTAAAAAAAAAAAAATCTTCCATAATTCCCGGTGCTCTAATTACCACTTTTCCTGACAATCGATGTTTCCACATACACAAGGGTCCAGCTTCTGATTTTTCACCTTTACGATGGTGCAAAAGTGATACCCATTTGGTAGAAGCCGTACTTGGAATTCTGAATTTGGATCTTTTCCCGGGTTGGTGATACACAGTATGATCCTCTCTCATGATGCTGGGCGGTGGCCGTAGCCACATCTTCCTGTCAACCCCACGATCCCGAGAGCAAATAGACAATATGCTCCAACCATTCTATACCCCCACGACCAGCCTGTTTCTCATGTTCAATATAGGATCCAATCAGGTACATGAGATATTCAGCCCTTTATTATAAAACAGGCTCTGTGTTAAACGATTTTGCCAAATTGTAGGCTATTGTCAATGTTCCCGAGTACCTTTAAGGCAGGCTAGGCTAAGCTGTGATATTCAGGAGGTTGGGTGTATTAAATGCATTTTTTAAACTTTTTTTTTTGCTTTAGTTTTTTAAGATTTTATTTGAGAGAGAGAGAGTGAACATGAACGGGGGGCGTGGGGGGGGGGGCAGAGGGCGAGGGAAAATCAGGCTCCCTGCTGAGCCGGAGCCAGACTCTTGTGTGGGGGCTTGATCCCAGGACCCTGGGATATCATGACCTGAGCTGAAGGCAGATGCTCAACGGACTGAGCCACCCAGGCGCCCCTAGGTGTATTAAATGAATTTTTGACTTAGAATATTTTCAACTTACCTCGGGTTGAGCAGGACGTAACCCAGTGTAAGTCCAGAAAGGTCTGTAGTTATGATATCGTCTTTATCAAGTAACTTTCTCTCATAAGCCTTTTTCCATGTTGCTATAAAAAAATCATCTTCTCATTTATTATACAAACAATATATGTTCATTGTAAAAACATTACAAAACACAGATTAAACTAAAAACATTCTTTTTTAATAACCCAAGATCCTTCCACCCAAACACAATCACTGCAAACATTTTGGCTAATCTTATCCAAACTTTTCTTCCTGTACACATAGTTACCTATAACCCATAGTTTGTTTTAAACAGAAGTAATTAACCATCCTTCTTAATAGCTCTCCAGCCTTTCATTGTGTGCCTGAATGGTAGTCTGTTCCATCCTTCTGCTCTGTTGTACATTTGGGTTTTCTTGCTGTGGCCATCTGTGTCCATGCAGAGAAGCCAGGCAGTGAGAGTTTTGTCGTTATGAAGGGTAATCCCCTTTCAAGCCCACCTGTGGTACTAGGTCACCAGGTGAGCAAGGAAATGACACAAACCGGGATCACTCAGGTCCTCCAAGATTTAGCATATTGGCCAAAGGCCAGATGAATGCTTGTTTCTCCTTAAAAAGGCCATTCAATGGGGCGCCTGGGTGGCTCAGATGGTTAAGCTCTGCCTTCGGCTCAGGTCGTGATCCCGGAGGCCTGGGATCGAGCCCTGCATCGAGCCCTGCATCGGGCTCCTTGCTCAGCAGGGAGCCTGCTTCTCCCTCTCCCCCTGCCACTCCCCCTGCTTGTGCTCTCTCTGTCAAATGAATAAATGAAATCTTAAAAAAAGGGGGGCATTCAAAAAGAAAGAGGGTTTTTCTGGCAGCTCTAGCCTGGTCTACTGTCTTGGAGCTTGTGGTCTTCTGGCTGGGATGGGATAGAGAAACCTACAGAACGGGTTTTGTAAGAACACCCACCACCTTGCTCCTTGCACCGCAGCTGGGGGGTTGTTCGAGTTGCAAATGGTGAGGTATTTTATCTAATCTGGCGAATTTCTGAGGCAAGGGAGGATCTTTGCTGAGTCTGTCTCCCTGTGCAGTGTGGCATGTGGAGATGGTTTTCAGATGGTGTGCAGACAAACATCTTTCATCTCATCAGTAATTGTTTATGTTGAGGTGTATTAGAAAACATATATAATTAGTGACATCGAACCTGTGATTTTGTGGACACTCTGGCTTAGGACAAAGCTAAAGTAGGTGTTTAAGTAAAAAACAAGAGTGAGTCAACATAAAGAAAGATGGTACCCAGATATAGCGCACATCATGAAGGCGGCACTCAATGCTTGAACGCTTGTGCTTTGAGCACATCCAGGGAACAGAGAGCCAGCAGGTCCGGTTCTTGACCTGCCTTTGCTACCAGAGGCTCCTGTCTTCAGAGGCAAGCTTTACAGAGCCTCTTCACTCCTCCAGTGTAAGCTGGATTGAGAACCTGGAAGGTACTGGAAACAAACAGTCAGCACAGATGCATCATCCGAGTTCCTAAAGCCCGCAAGCTGGTCTGGTCTGGTCACTTTGGAACATGGAAGTCCTGTCCTGCAACCTCATGGTAACTGCCCCTGATGGTTTTGCCATCCACACCATAAGCTGAGCGTTTATTTTTGAAGTGAGATTTTTAAATGAATCTGTGTATCGGAGATTTTCTTCAGACTTCTCATTATCACGTTGGCATGTGAAGGGGTCCCGGGGTCTCCCGACCATTGTTGACAATCCTATTTGTGTATGTGGGAGTCTTCAAAAAAAAATGGAATGGTTCTAGGCTTTTGACTCTAAGCTCTTGGCTGGAGCTGGTAAAGGGGACTCTAGGGAGGTGGGTGACGGGTGGTCACCAAGAAGAAGGTCCCCAGGTGTGTGCCCTCAGGATGTACTGAAGTTCAAGGTTTCTCATCCTTGGGGCCATTTTCCTCTGTGATCTTGATAACTTTCGCCATCAGAAGAATGAGTTCCCATATCATTTGCATATCACCACGAAAAGTGGAATGCCATTTGTCTGGTTGGCATCACGTGGCACACAGTTACTTAATGGCTGCCATTTTCTTTCCATATTTGGAAAGCAATCATATTTTTTTCACTTGCACAGGCCTTTGAAAGAATAGAAGCTCATAAGAGCTGATGCATGTAAGTTGCTGTGAACCAGGCACGGTTCTAGGCACCCTCGGAGGTAGATGTCATACTGTCCCCAGTATTCAGATGAGGAAAGGGAGGCACAGACATGCCATGTAGCCTGCCCAAGGTTGCACACCACAGCTGGACTCAGACCCAAAACTTGGCTCCAGCGCCTGTGTCCTGAGCCAGCAACTGGTCCAGTCATCCCAGGTCTGCCGATGGTGGGGGAGGAAAGCAGATGTAAGCAGCCGTTCTCGGGGCCCTGGATGCCTTGTTACCACCGAGAGCGTCCGTCCACCATGAGTGTGGACAAAGCGTTTTCTCCCAAATGCCTCTTTCTTTTAGAGTCTGTGATTGCTTTTCGTGTGGTGCCTGCGAGGCACGGGCGTACGATGTATAAGCTCTGAGCAGTGGCATCTCCAGCGCCCCTGGCTTCCACAGAGCTGGCGGGGGTGGAGTGCGCGGGGAGGACCTCAGTGACAGCTTCGGGTCTGGAGACCAGACTGGGTTTTCCAAGGACTCTGCTCCCTGCAGGGCGTGGCCCGTGTTCTGTACCAGTAGCAGCTCAGAGCACTTATCTGACGCCATGACTCATCTTTCATCCCAGGACCAGCCAGACTGGCACAGCAAGGCCGTTCAGAGCTGGGGTGGGGGGAACAAGATGGAGCCTGGCGTAGGGTTAGGGTGGAGATGGCAGCAGGCCCTTGCCCCACATGCTTTGCTCCCCGCCCCCCCAACGCTTGCTTCCATCCACGGTCACTGCTCTCTTCTGAGCTCTCCTGGGCTGTGTTCAGTGCCCGCAACATTGGCCCATTGGGCTCCTCCACTTTCCCAACACCCCAGATCACAGGGTTTGTGTCCTAATTGGTCTCTTCAGGAAAGATGGTTTCATTTTGCTTGGGGACCCAGGGAGAGGACTGGCACCTGGGTCATCTGTAGGACACACATCCCAGAAGGTGTGGGGAGGAGAGTACACGGGGTGGGGTCTCCTGTCCCCCAGCTTGATGCAGCCGGCCTTCCACAGGGAGCCCCAGCCTCAGCCCCAAGATCACTCAGAATTAGCAAGCTAGGAGGGATGCTGTGTTCCATGTCTGGGTTTGGCCTCTCTGCCTGTATCCTTGTGGGCAGGCACCGGCAGTGGGGAGGGTTGGAATGAATCTATACTACCACGAGGCCTGCTTTAAGCAAGGGGCTTCATGGGGAAACCCAAAAGGCCAAAGTCAGCAGAGCAGAGATGTTTTTGATCTCTGAGGCTCCCCGCCCTCCTGCAGGGAGGCATGGGTGGGGAGGGGGGCAGCCAGTGTGCCTGCCGAGGTAGGGAGGGCTCCAGTCCAGGGGAGGGACTCCCAGCCCCCTGGGTCTTCCTTCACACGGGACAGGTGTGGAATGTGGCCTTGTCAGGGGCCGTGTGCATGGCTGCAGGTGCTGGCCAGGCTGGTTTTAGGTGCAGCTGTTTACCGAAGTTGTCTAGAAAGTCAGTTGCCAGCCGTGGGACCGTGGGGACCACTAGAGATCCGGGGACCATGGGATTTCCCTGCCAGGGAAGGACCCAGTCCCGCAAGAAGCCGTCTGGGTGCCACTTCTCCAGTGGGTCATTTCTCCACGAATGACAGATCCAGCAACCCAGGGTGAATACCCAGGGTCATTTTGAATAATTCTCCTTAAAATAACAATGATAATGATAGTAATTGCAGTCACCATGTTTCAGGACTTACTCTGTGCCAGGCACTGTGTGCAAAGTGCTTCCCATGCATTATCTCATGGAATCCTGACAACAACCTAGTAGGCACAGGTACTGTTATCCCCATTTTACAGATGAGAAAATTAAGTCTTGGAGGGCCAACCTATTATTGTCATGGACTGAGGTCCTCCCCTGAGGAGACAGCAGAACCAGGCCCTAGCTGGGGTCTGACTGCTCTAACATAGGCCAAACCCTATGCCATCCACCCCTTGATGGGAACCTAAGTCACTTCTGGGTCCTTAACATCCAGCGTTTGCTGGCCTGCCCAAGGCTGTGGGATGCACTTATCTGTGCCACGGATGGGGATTCCTCACTGCCCTTTGAGGGTGCTCCCTGTCGCATGGAATCCATCGCCCCACCACAGAGTGAAATTGGGATACCTACCAACATGCCCCCATGTCACCCCCAGGTGCCACCCCACAATGTGGTGCAGGGACCCCTGCTTTGCCTCCACAGCCCCCGTGGTGGAGCGGTTTGCACCCCACCCACTCCCCAGCAACCTGTCACTGGGCCTGTGAGGTCGTTTCCAGTTTGGGGGGATTACAGGGTTGCAGTCACCATCCTTACAGTGTGCACATGCACACATGCGTGAGCACATGTGTACTCACACATTGCAAGCACGCACACCTACGTGCGCCAAGAGTAGAACCACTGGGTCCCGGCTGTCACATTTTAAATGTACTAGAGACTACCAAATACTCTCCGAATGACTACACCAACTCAAATCCCAGCAGCGTGGAAAGTTGTGCTTTTCCCCCAAAGCTTGGCCGATACACCTGGTGTTATAAAACATTTTAATCTCTGGGTATCTAATGGCTGCCGTACAGATTTTTTTTGAGTGAACTCCAATCAGCATAAATTCTCAAATGTAGTTACTCTTTTTAATTTTTTGGTTCTGTCTCCTGTGGGCATGTAGGCTGTATAGAGGCAAGGATTGATTGCTTTCTTTACTCTTTGTTTATTGCTACATGCTCGGCGCCTAGAACACGGTCTTAGTAAGTATTTTTGGACGGGATAAATGAATAGATGAAACATTGACGCGATCCAAAATACAAAAGATGCAGAAGGAGTAACTCTGATTTCAAAAGCCTCCTTCTCTGCCTGTGCCCCTCAGCCACCCAAGTTCCCCTTCTCGAAGGCAATTCATGTTACTGCTTTCTTCGGTAGCCTCTCCAGGATGGGCTATGTACACCCAAGTAAATGTCTCTATACTTCTATTTCCCTTCTTTTCTTTTTTTTTTTTTTACACAAATGCACATAGGCTTTATCTACTGTTCTGCCCTCTCTTTCTCACTTAACGATGTACCTTGGGAGTATTCTCTGTCTCTGATCAGCTCAAATAAGACCATTGTGTCTCCCCTCCTGAAGGGGCCACTTTCTTACCCCCTCCATCAGTCACGCTGAGTGTGATTTATGGGAGGACCCCTAGATGCCAGGGTGCCGCAGCCTTAGGCAAATGAGGTGCATATGTACTGGTGGAGGAGGCGGCCTGCCTCACTGCTACACTGCAAACTTCCCTGACACCCACCAGAGCGGGGGAAAGAAGTCAGGTGTCCCATCAAGCCTGTCGGTAGAAGTGGCTGGAAGCCAGGCAACCTGGTTTCTAGATCCAGCTCTGCCTCTGACTCACTTTGACGGTGGGTAAGTCCGTCTGGCTCCAGTTACCCTCTCTGTGAAATAGGCATAATTATGCCTACTCCAACGTACTTAAAAGGAGGGCATGAGGGTACATGACGAAATGCTTCAGCCAGGTAGAAAACCACAGAGAATTTTCTAAAGGGTGATAAGCAAGATGGTTTTAAGTTCCTTTTTTAAGAGGGACTCTTTTTTAAATAGCGAAATTATTTTAATAGGTATTAGGAAAATATGGCTAACACATCAAACTTATTTCCCAGATATGGCATTGTGAAGGACTCATAGTATTACTTAGGACAAGGCTGAATGTTTTTAAGCAAAGAAAGTGAGTTCTGGTGATGTTATACGTTAAGTGAATAATGATACAAGTGCTCCAGCAAGTTAGCGAAAGTTGTGAGGGTGGGATGCAAATGGCTGATGTTTGGGAAACACTGAACTAACGAGTGGGGGGAAAATAAAATCAAACTTACAAATACTTATGTGAGACCCGTTTTAAGGATGTCTTTTTATTTAATGCAAACATATAGGACACAGTAAATCAGGTGTCAATAAACTTTTTCTGTAAAGTTAATTCTATTCCGTAATAGTTAATAGTTTAGGTTTTGCTGGCTCCACATGTAGCAGATTCCTTTTTAAAAAAAAAAAAAAAACAACAAACAACTCTTTAAAAATGTAAAAACCATTCTTAGCCTCAGGTTCCATACAAAAACAGGTCTTGGGCTAGATTTTGAGCTGAAATTTGCAGATTCTTGCAGTAAATTAAGGAGCTAATGGAATATAACAGCCACTAGGGCCCCCAAAAACAGGTAAAACAACCTGAAGGGGACCCATGTCTTAATGACTTTTATTTCTTTCTTTATTTTAAGATTTTATTTATTTATTTGAGAGCGAGAGAGAATATGAGCAGGGGGAGGGGCAGAAGGACAAACAGACTCCCTGCTGAGCAGGGAACCTGATGTGGGGCTTGATCTCACAACCCTGAGATCATGACCTGAGGCAAAGTCAGACACTTAACTGAAAGAGCCACCCAGGTGCCCCGACTCTTATTTATTATTAATAACATTAGTGTTCTACTTACTTCTCCCGTTTTCCAGTGTTGTAATGAACTCACAGATTTTTATGCACTTAATATGTTTCAATTAATTGCATTTTTTTTAAAGATGCTCAAATTCTCCCATCTTTGCCAGTGAGGACCCCTTCAAGGAGTCCTTTTGACCGACCCCAGTAGTCTTTGATACCTTCCTTTGCTTTCTGGTATGAGATATCCCAGGCTCAGCCTGTACATTTCCTGCACCAAAACTGGTATCTACTATTTTTCCAAGAAGCCCTGGTTCCTTTTTCATTGGGAATGGTATTTAGAGACCAAAATCTGGGTGCCTGGAATGCACCTAATATTTGCATTTATAAATAGAAATGATGCCCAGGGTCTGTCCTGGCCCCTGGAGAGATTCCGACTGCTCCCCTAAAAAACCCTCTTCACCGTCTCCAGCCTGGTACATTGAGCCCCATCCATGACTCCGATCCTGACCAGGTGCTCGAGAACAATGAGTCAGTCATGTTCTGGGGCTGCCTGCCCTGGTGGAGGCAGAAACATGAAAGATTTTTCAATAACCAGAGTCAAATCCATTTTCAGGCTAACCTTCAATTAACTATGAAAATCCAGCTACCCAGAACTCTTATTCCCTGATAACCTTGGGTAATTGAGGTTTTACTGCAAAAAATAAGTACAGGGGATTTTAATGAAAGCATCTGACCTACAATTTACAGGGGTCACAAAGTCAGATGTGCACATAAGCCAAAGCAGGGAATTTTTAAAAAATGAGTAAGATAAGCTGAGTATAAGAAAATAGGGAATTGGGGGGGATTTGGGGTGGGCCAGGGAGCATATGCTCCATCTTAAGGGGGCGCTGCCACTATTCAGTTCAGGCAGAATGTTGCCCCATGGGGACAACTGTCAGATATTTGTGATTTTTCAAAACATAAAGAAAAATCTAGATTTTTGGGTGCCCGGTGGCTCAGTTGGTTAAGCGACTGCCTTCAGCTCAGGTCATGATCCCAGGGTCCTGGGATCAAGTCCCGCGTTGTTGGGCTCCCTGCTCAGCGGGGAGTCTGCTTCTCCCTCTGACCCAACCCCCTCTCATTCTCTCTCTCTCTCATAAATAAATAAAATATTTTTTTAAAAAGAAAAATCTAGATTTTTTAAGATGTGAACTCTCATAATTTTGAAACGGCAATGGATTTAAGTGTTTCGTTAGAACTTTAAATATGTTATGTACAATACATTATCTCCATTTTAAATATAGTGTTTGAAAAAAATAGTGTTTGATGAGTTTTTACAAATGTATACATCCAACTAACCACCATCTCACCCAAGATAGAGAATAGTTTCATCATCTCCCAAAAGTTCCCCCGTGTGTTTTTCTAGTCAATCCAGTACTTACCCCAGACCCAGAGAATCACTGAGCCGCTTTCTGTCCCTAGAGATTAGTATGTCTTTTCTAAGGCTTCATATAAATGGAATCAGATGGTATGCACTCTGCTATGCCTTGCTTTTTAAACTCAGCACATTTCCTTTTTTTTCTATCCACCTGTGTTGATGTATGTATCAATAGTCGGTTCCTTTTTATTGCTGAAGAGTATCCCATTGTATGGATGTGCCACAATTTATTTATGCACTTGCCGGTGGCTGTTTGGCTTGTTTCCAGTTGTTGGGGTTATTAATGAATAAGCCTGCTGTGAATATCTATGTACAAGTCTTTGTGTGAACATGTTTCCATTCACTTGGATAATTAAAAATGGAATTGATAGGTCATATGATACGTGTCCAATTAGCTTTCTGAGAAACTGCCGAACCGTACCATTTTGCATTCCAGCCAGTGGGTAGGAGAGATCTAATGGCCCCACATCCTCGCTAACACTGGGAATTGTCCGTCCTTCTAGGGGGTGGGAAATGGGGTCTCGCTGCAGTTCTGATTTGCATTTCGCCATGACTAATGATCTTAAGCTTCTTTTCATGTGCTCTTGGGCCATTCATATATCTTCTTGTATGAAGCGTCTTTTCAAATCTTTGCCCATTATTTTGTTAGGTTGGTTGTCTTCTTATCTGGTTGTAAGAATTCTTTATCCTGCATACGAATTATTTGCAGACATATTATGACAAGTACTTTCTCCTAGTGTCCTGCTCTTCCGTTTTCTTAATGGTGTGTTTTGAAGAGCAGATTTTTATTTTACTATTTTAATAAAGTACAATTTATAGGTTTCTTTTTCCTTTCATGATTCATGACTTTAGTGTCCTATCTAAAAGAGCTTTGCCTACCCTAAGACTGCACAGATTTTCTCCTACACTTCTTCTGGATGTTTTATAGTTTTAGCTCTCTTGTTTAGGTCTCTGATCCATTTCAAGTTAATTTTTGTATAATGTGGGGTAAAAGTTGAGATTCACTTTTTCTTACATGGACCTCCATTTGTTCCAGCATCTCTTGGTGAAAAGACAGTCCTTTCTGCATGGAATCAGCTTGGCACTCTGTAGATCTATGTCCTTCCTCTCTCTTCTATTCCATTGATCAAGATGTCTGTCATGACACCAATATCACACTGTTCTGATTATAGCACTTGATGGTAAGTCTTGATATCAGATAGTATATGCCCTTCAACTTTGTTCTTCCTTTTCTTTTTTTTTAAGATTTTATTTATTTATTTGACAGAGAGAGACACAGCGAGAGAGGGAACACAAGCAGGGGGAGTGGGAGAGGGAGAAGCAGGCTTCCTGCTGAGCAGGGAGCCCAATGTGGGGCTCGATCCCAGGACCCTGGGATCATGACCTGAGCCGAAGGCAGATGCTTAACGACTGAGCCACCCAGGCACCCTTGTTCTTCCTTTTCAAGACTGGTTTTTTTTTTTCCTATTGTATTCTTTTGCTTTTCCATATAAAGTGTAGAATCGGCCTGTCGATTTCTGCAAAAAGTCTATGGGATTTTGATTAGGATTGAATCAACTCCAGAGATTAATTTGGGATTGACATCTTAACAAAACTGAGTCTTATGACCCATGAACATGGTATATCTTTCCATTTCCAATTATTTTGAGTAATATTTTTTCAAGAGAGGGAGAGAGAAGGGGTGGGGAGGGGCAGAGGGAGACAGAATCGCAAGCAAGCTCCACACCCATCTCGGAGCCCAACACTTGATCTCACAACCCTGAGATCATGACCTGAGCTGAAATCAAGAGTCGGACATTTAACCGACTGAGCCCCTCAGGCGCCCCCTAATTTGAGTAATATGTTTTTAAGAAACCACTAAGAACGCTAAGACAATTAAATGAGGGAAAGAATAGTCTTGCTGTTGTGGGTATGGCATGTGGGTATCCACATGCCAAAGAATGAATTTGAACCCCTACCTCACCCCATATACAAAACTTAATTCAAATTAGGGGTGCCCGGCTGGCTTAGTTGGAGGAGCATGTGTCTCTTGATCTCCGGGTTGTGAGTTTGAGCCCCACGTTGGGTGTAGAGATTACTTAAATAAATAAAACTTTAAAAAATTAATTCAAATTGGGTCAAAGACTTAAATAGAAGAGGTAAAATTATAAAACCCTTAGAATAAATCAAAGGAATCAATCTTTGTGACCTTGGATTATGCAATGAATTCTCAGAGATGACACCAAAGCACAAGCAACCAAAGAAACAGACAAATTGGGCTTCATCAAAATTAAAAACTTTTGTACTTTAAAGGAAGTGAAAAGATAACCCCGGAACAGAATATATTTGCAAATCCTATATCTGGTAAAGGACTTATGTGGAATATATAAATAACTCTCACACCTAATGAAAAGACAACCCAATTAAAATATGAGCAAAGCACCTGAATACATATTTTCCCGAAGATATATTGGCCATATAATGGATATATTGGCCAAGAGCAAGGGAAAAGATAGGCAACATCATTAGCTGTCAGGAAAATGCAAATAAAACCAGAATAAGATGCCCCTTTACCCCCACTAGTAAGGCAATAATAATTTTTTTAATTGAATGATAATAAGCATTGGAAGAGGAACTGGAATCCTCATACACTGCTAGTGGATTTTGAAAATAGGGTAGCCACTTTGGAAAACAGTCTGTCAGTTCTTCAAAAGGTTAAACATAGAATTACCATACGATTCAGTGGGTATATCCACTCCTAGGTATGTACCCAAGAGAAATGAAAATGTATGTCCACACAAAGACTTGCATGGGATTGTTTATAGCAGTACTATTCAAACTAGCCAAAAAGTTAAAGCAATACCAATGTCCATCAACTGATGAATGGATAAATAAAATGTGATATATCCCATAATATGGAACATTATTTGACAATAAAAAGAAATGAAGTACTGATCCATGCTCCAAGATGGATGAACCTGGATGTCTTTTAAGAAAGACATAATGCTAAGTGAAAAAGACCAGTCACCAAAAAAACGCATTAGGTATGGTTCCATTTATATGAAAGGTCCAGAAGAGGCAAATCTATAGAGACAGATCCTGGGGCTGGGAACGGTGGAGGGAGAAATGAGGAGTGACCCTAATGGATACAGAGTTTCTCTGGGGGGAGACGAAAATGCTTTAAAATTTATTGGGATGGTGGAGTAATTCTGCGAATATACTAAAATCCACCGAATTCTACGCTTTAAATGCATGAGTTATCTGGTACATGAATTATAGCTCCATAAAGCTGTTATTTTTAAATGAGAATTCTAAAAATGAATACTGTGCCCACAACAAAACCATTTTTGCAAACCCAAGGCAGATCCTAGGGCATGAGTTGCCACCTGTCATTCAGAAGGTTTGGAAGAACGGACCATAGGAAGAGCATTTACGTGCCCCCTCGTCAAGATCATAGGTGAAGACACGCACCTGTGCTCCCAGTTGTCCTCCCACCAAGAGACTGAGTCAAATCTCAGGACAAGCTTGTCTCTGAAAGCAAGTGTGTGTTTCCTCTTATAAGAAAGCAGAAACAGCTGTACACAACCTTCACTGTTGTATTTGAGGCCAGGAACGTTTACCACCAGGGCGGGCCAAGGTGTTGATGCAGTCGGGGACTCTCCGAAGCGTGACCAATGTTCCCGAGTCCATGAGGGGACCCAGTCTCCCCTTGGCTTGTTTGAGTTGGTTTAAGCCTTAAGCAGAGTTAAACCTTTCTACACAAGCTGGGTATACATTCCAAACAGACCATCCATCACCTGGGCGGTGAAATCTGATGGGAACAACATAAAGTTGTTTGTAGCACTGATTGATTTGTACTTGGTTAATGGCTCAAGGGACCGAACGAGGTAGGAGATAAGCCGGTACTCCACCAACTTCTCTTATTCATCTATGTCTGTCACGGTGTTTGCTGCATGGCAGACTTGTTCACTGGATATTTTTCTTTAAGCACATTTCCCTTTTTTTTTTTACTTAAGTGTATTTGTGAACGGAAAGCAAAGGCCAGTATCCCTTGCCATGAATAGGAGATCCCTCTTAAAAAGAAACCCAGTGAGGGTGACTGGGTGGCTCAGTGGGTTAAACACCTGCCCTCGGCTCGGGTAATGATCCCCGGGGTCCTGGGATCAAGTCCCACATCGGGCTCCCTGCTCAGCGGGGAGTCTGCTTCTCCCTCTGCCCCTCCCTCCGCCCACTCATGCTCGCTTGCTCTCCTCTCAAATAAATAAATAAAATCTTTACAAAAAAAGAAACCCAGTGAAAACAGAATGATGTGAATTCCAACTAGATACTGTTGCCTGGTAAAGTTCTGAGCCTGAGTCCTCATGGTTAATCTGGGAGATAAGCAGGGGTTAAATAGATGCTCAGGACCTGTCTGTACCAAGCCGACTTTCTCCTTGGCTGAACCAGAATGATTAAATGAGAATGGCAAAAGGGAGACATCAGAGAGGCCCTTTGTCTGGTTCTTCCATGGCAGTTTATTGGAGCCTCATGTGCTTCTCACCTATTAGGCCTTGGGGTGCTAGACTATAAAGTCAGACAGAGCCCCAGTTCTTCCCAAGTTTATAGTAGTGGATAATAATGTCTAAGAATGAAATAACACACGCACCACCTTGCAGTGCCCCAATCATGGTAAACACGTAGTGCTTTGATGGTGCCCTTGGAGCTGTTATTACTATGATCACTGTAACTTTATTTTCCCAGAGCAGGGAATAGGCTGTCTAGGGAAAGATGGGAGTTGGGTTAATCTGTGAGCGTCCATCTTAGAGCCATGATGGCCTGAGCAGGCACAGGGCGCTTGATTTCCATCAGCGAGCAGAGGCATTGGGGGCGAAAGCCTTTAATGCTTTGGCCAGGACGGTGGGGGATATTACCATGTCAGAAAATTAGGCCAGCAGTGAACATGCTTGAGCAAGTTTAAGATCTCTGCTTAGATATGAAGTCTGGCATTATCCATTTAGCTATTCTGTGGCGTCCCAGGCACCGTGCTGGGCTTGTCAGGAATACAGAGCTGCTGCTCTCAGAGGGCTTATGATCTCATCGGAATGAGAGGCCATAGGCAGAAGTGGGTATGACACGGGGTAGAATGAGGTGAATTTCTTTCTTTTTAAGATTCTAATGGCTGCAAATGACAGATACCCAATTCGCATCAGCATAAGTAAGAAAGAAAGTGTATTGGTTCTTGTATCTGCTGAGTCCAAGAATAAATGGCTTCAGGCGTGCTGGATCCAGGTGTTCAAATGTTGTCCGAAATCACTCTCTCCATCTTGTGGCCCTGCCTTCCTCTGTGTTGGCTTTAATTCTCAGGCAGTCTCCCTATTTGTGGCACCAAATACCACCGGCTTAGTAGTCTTTGTTAAAAAAGGAGTCTCTGCCTCAGTTAGACCAGCACAAAGTCATAGAATTGAGTCTCAACAATCCACACGGGGGTTAATGTGAGCACCCCTCAGACTAGGGGCAGAGCCAACCTGGCAGCTCACACCAGCTGAGACTGGGGGAGGGGCAGTTTCCCTGAGGACACACAGAGCCAGAGGGGAGAGGGGGTGAAGAATGCTGGCCCAGCAGGCCCTGCACTGCCCACCACAGTGCTCCCCGAAAGGGAGCAGCTCTGAGAGGAGGGTGAGGGTCCTTCCAGCCAGGGAGTCAGGACAGCTGCAAGAAGGAGGTGGCCTTTGGCCGGCCCGGTCTCCCAGGATAGAGCTGGGGTGCTCCAGCAGCAGGTTCCTTCTCTGTCTCAGGAGGAGGGAGGAAACAGGTACTGCCTGAGAAGCCATCATGGGCCAGGCTCTGTGACACGTCTTTGGGTTCCTCTTCACAAGAACCCTGTCCCCTCATGCAGGTGAGGAACAGAGTCTCAGAAAGAAGGATTAGACATTCCTCGACAACCCACAGCTAGCCCCTGATGTGTCTGGACACCCACCCTCACCCCATTCCAGCCCGTGTCTTTCCAGATGGTGGACTGGATGGCATCATGCCTCCACGCCTCCAAATCCTAACCCACCAGGTCCTGCTCACCTCTCCAGACTCCCTCCTCCCGCTCAGAGACTCTGCTCCTGCCGTCTCCTCCACGTGAGTGCGCCCCTCCACTCCTCTTCCCCTAGTTAACTCTGTGTTCTTTAACTCAGCTTCTCCGGGGATTCTCAGAACTGGGGTGGGGGTGGGGGGGTGCCAGGCATTCATCCACACGCTACGTATTTTCATTCGGCCTTCACAACAACCTCTGAGGAAGATGCATTATTATCCCCATTACAGACAAGGACACCGGGGCACGGGGAAAGTGATTGGCTCCAAGTCACACAGCTAGAAAGTGGTGGGGCTGAGATTCAAAGCAGACATTTCAGCTCCAGAGTCCTGGCTCTTCACCACCACCCTTTACTGCCTCTGAGACCTCAGAGCACAGGGTCCCACCCCTTCCTACCATGTTTTGTAACTACGCATTTTGGGTGGACTATTTGAAGAACATCCGGCTCGCCCGCCAATAGCTTGTAATGAAGGTAGCTGATGGGGCGCCTGGGTGGCTCCGTCAATTAAGTTTTGGACTCCCGATTTCGGCTCCGGTCATGATCTCAGGGTTGTGAGATCGAGCTTCACGTACTGGGCTCCGTACTGGGTGTGAAACCTGCTTGAGATTCTTCCTCTCCCTCTGCCCCTCCCGCCCCCACTCACCCAAGCTCTCTCTCTCTCTCTAAAAAATAAATTAATTAAAAATAAAGTAAATAAATAAAAGTAATAAAATAAAACATAAATAAAAGTAGCCGACATATTGGGCACTTAGTCTGAGCTAGGCACTGTATTTAGTACGTTTTGTGCATCACCTAGTTTCACCCTCTCAGCAATTCTGTAAATGAGGTACAATTATCCCCGTTTTACAGATGGAGTACCTAAGGAGTTTAGAGTTTAAGTAACTTGTCCACTAGGCTAAAAATTCCCAGAGGTTAGAAACCTTGTTTGTTTTGCCCATCATTGAGTCCAGAGGGACTAATTCAGTGCCTGGCATACAGTAGGCATTCAATAAATGCTTTTTGGTTGGTTGGATGCCTGGAGGATAGATGGCAGGAAGGGAAGGGAGGGAGAGAAGGGGGAGAGGGAGGGAAGGAGGGGAGGGAGGGAAGGGGAAAGAGGGAGGGAAAGAGGAGGAAGGGATTGGGAAGGGGGAAGGGAGGGAAAAGGAGGAGGGGGGAGGGGCACGGAAGGAAGGGGAGGGAGAGGGAGGGAAGGAGGGGAGAGAGGGATGGGGAAGAGGGTTGGGAGAGAAGGGGGGAGGGGCAGAGAAAGGGAAGGGGGGAGGGAGGGGAGGGGGAGGGGAAGGGAAGGAGGGAAAGGAGCAGAGAGCAAGCAGGGTAGGGAGGGCGGGATAGGCGGCGCCGACTGCCTGTGTCCGGTGCCCCAGGACGGGGACGACGGGGCCGCCTGGGCCGCGGGCCGCGAGCTGGATCTGGTTGCGGGGTGTCGGGGTGTCTGCGCAGGCGCCGCGATGCACCTGAAGAAGTACCTGCGGAAGTGCCTGCACCGGCTGCAGAAGGGCCCGGGCTACACGTACAAGGAGCTGCTGGTGTGGTACTGCAACAACACCAACACCCACGGCCCCAAGCGCATCATCTGCGAGGGGCCCAAGAAAAAGGCCATGTGGTTCCTGATCACGCTGCTCTTCACCTCCCTGGTCTGCTGGCAGTGGGGCGTCTTCATCAGGACCTACCTGAGCTGGGAGGTCAGCGTGTCCCTCTCCATCGGCTTCAAGACCATGGACTTCCCCGCCGTCACCATCTGCAATGCCAGCCCCTTCCAGTAGGTGGTCCCTGGAGTGCGCGGCTGGCTCTCCCCGCCCCCCTCCCTCTCTCCCGTCCCCCCCTTATTTCTCTCCCTCCCTCCTGCCTCTCCTGCTCTCCCTCCCTCCCTCTCTCCGTCCTCCCCCTCCCTTCCTCCCCCTCCCTCTTCCTCTCTCCCTCCCTCTCCCCCTTCTCTCTCCCCCTTCCCTTCTCTTCATTTTCCTTTTCTTTCCTTCCATCCTCCCTTTCCCTCCTTTTTCTCCTTCTCTCTTTCTTTCCCTGTTTGTGTCATCCCTCTGCAGCAAGTACCTTTCAAAATTCGTAAACTTCCTAGGGACAGCGGGCTGAGCAGTCAGCAGAGCATGCAACTCTCGATCGTGGGGTTGTAAGTTTGAATTAATTGTAATCGTGATGATAAAAGTGTATATAT
>NW_027397147.1:2177580-2231251 GCF_003265705.2 Callorhinus ursinus
GCAATAGTGCATCAAGGGCTGATGAATTGCCAGGCAGTGTGTCCAGTGCTTTTTGGTTGATTGATGTAATTCTCATCCACACAACCACCCTAAGGGTGGGCACGACTGTAGTAGCCCCAATTTATGGGTCGGGAAATGGAGATTCAGAGAGGTTAGGGAACTTGCCCAGAGACACACAGAGAACAACTGTGGCATCGGAACCCAGGCCTGATCTGACTCCAGAGTTGCCACCGTGCAACCACGTGCTGAAGGGACATGCCGGGGGACCCGACCTAGCCAGGGTTGGGGAGGGGCAGGGGGTCAGTCAGAGGAGAACACCCCAAGGCATGAGCAGAAGCGAGCTAGGTGGGACGCAGAGTGGCCCAAGTGGAGGACGGCTGCCGCGGCCCTGGGACGAGACAGAGTCTGGTGCTTTCAAGGAACTGCAGAAGGGCCAGCGTGGCTGAGTCACAGGGAACATTCTTGTCCAAAAGAAGGTCCTGGAAGGGAATTCTTACTTCCTTTTTTTTTTTTTTTAAGTACTAGCACTTTTTTTTTTTAAAGATTTTATTTATTTGAGAGAGAGAGTGAGAGATAGAGAGCACGAGAGGGAAGAGGGTCAGAGGGAGAAGCAGACTCCCTGCTGAGCAGGGAGCCCGATGTGGGACTCGATCCCGGGACTCCAGGATCACGACCTGAGCCGAAGGCAGTCGCTTAACCAACCAGGAGCCACCCAGGCGCCCGGGAATTCTTACTTCCTGATTACATGTCTAGTGATCAGAAAGTCCCTTCTTTCTAGTAATCGGGCTCCTGCCTGCTTGGGGCTGCTTCAGAGAACCCATAGTCATCATAGTACAACACCGCCCTGGCCAGGCACGGTTCCCGGTGCTGCAGAGGCCTCACCTCACCAACAGGCATCCAGGGTAAATAATCCCTGCATCTTGTAGACGAGAGAACAGAGCCTCAGAGATGCTAACTTGCCCCAGGGTCACACGGATACCAACTGGCATGTCTGGACTCGAACCCAGACCTCAGGCCATGACCCACCTTGCTCGACAGCAGTGTGGACATCCGGGCTAACCTAGCAGCCCCCATCCCCACAGCCCACCACCCTTCCCGAGTCCTCCTCCTGCTGTGTACACACAGGTGGCTGGTTTCATGGTCCGGGGACAGGAGGTGTCCGCAGCTGAAGCCGATCTCAGCTCGGGCCGCTGTACCCCTTTGTACCAGGACGTGGGTCTGTGGCCAGGCGTTAACACTCACTCCCTGGTACGGACACATTTCTGCCAGACTGACCGGTCACCATTTCCAATACTGGAGCCTCCGGAGGCTGCGAGAAGCTACTGGAGCCCAGCCCCACACTCCCACCCTCCTTCTCCCTCCTGAAACTGGATCCTTTTCCCAGAGTCGCTGCTGGAGAATTGGAACCAGGAGCGGTTAGGAGTCTTCCTTCTTAGAATGTGAACTTCATAAGGAAAGGGACCCCATGTGTCTTGTTCGCTATCATATCCTCTGTGCTTTGCACAGTGCCTGGCGCCTAGTAGGCACTCACTGCATACTCGGTGGATGAAGAAGTGAGCGGGTGGGTAGAAGGAGTCATGGACGTCTGGGCGGGTGGGTAGAGAGGCAGGGGGCTTGGGCAGAGCACTCTCCTCACATGTGGTGGCTGGCAGCCACGCTGGGGGTAGGGGGGACCCCAGACTGCGGTTGCCCTCTGCCCCTCAGCTGCCCTTGTCCCCCTGACTGGCCCCCTCCCCACCCAGGTATTCCAAAGTCAAGCATTTGCTGAAGGATCTGGATGAGCTCATGGAAGCGGTCCTGGAGAGGATCCTGGCTCCCGAGCAGAGCTACACCAACGCCACTAGGACTCTGAACGTCACCATCTGGAACGACACGCCGCTGGTTCTGATCGACGAGCGGGACCCCCACCGCCCGGTGGTCCTTGACCTCTTTGGGGATGTCCACCATGGCTCAGCAAGCAGCAGCCCAGCGCCAGAAAGGACCTGCACTGCCCAGGGGTGCAAAGTGGCCATGAGACTAGTAAGTGGGCCCCGGGCACACATCAAGCAATGGACCCTTCCCAGGGAGGCTGATGGGATTTTCTTTCCTTTAATAATCTGGGTCTTGCTGGGGGAAAGGCAGGCTGGAAGCCAGCGCCCATTTTGTATGTTTACAAAGCTTTTTTTTTTTTTTTTTTTTAATAGAGCTGGTATGTTAGTCAAGACACTATTGACTGGGCAGTGACCCAGGTCAAACTAGCTTAGGCAAAACAAGGAATTCACTGGCTCACATACTGAGAAGTCCAGGGGTAGCCTGGGTTCAGGTCTGGCTGGATCCAAGCATTCAAATGCTGCCATCAGGACCTAACTCTCTCCATTTTTGTTCAGCTTTTCTCCCAGTTAACCTCACTCTCTGGCAGGCTCCCTCCAAGCAGAGGGTCTTGGCAATGCCAGACATACACCCCAACAGCTCAGCACTCTCCCCCGAGAAACAGAACTCCTGTTCCCCAATAGCCTCAGCAAAAGTCCTGGGACAGACCCATCGGGTCACATGCTCACCCCTCAGCCAATCACCGTGCGCCAGAGAATGGGCTCTCATGATTGGCCAGTCCTGGGTCATGCGCCCTGGGGCTGGGTTGGCGTCAGCCTCTACCATGTGGACCCAGTGAGGGGGGAAAGGGTGCTTTTCTAAAGAAGGAGTTAAGTCTTGCTCTCAAAAGACAAGAGCATAAATACCGGGAAGGTGAAAACCCACAGCCTCGCAGTGCCGTCCAATGCCAGAGCATAACTGCCCTGCGCCGGGATGCTGCGATGGCCCCCACTCCTGGGGAAGCTGAACGGGCCTAGGAATCTGTATTGTTAACAGCCTCCCTGGTGATTTGGATGGTCACCCTTGGCCCTTGGTTTGGGGGCCTCCACCGGGTCGGGGCTCCCCCTACATCTCCGAAAAACCAGCGAACAGTCCGAGGCTCCAGAGACCCCGTGCCCTCTCTGACCCAGTGCCCTACTGTTTTTTTTTTTTTTAAAGATTTTATTTATTTATTCATGAGAGACAGAGGGAGAGAGAGAGGGGGAGAGCGAGAGAGAGAGAGAGAGAGAGAGAAACAGAGGGAGAAGCAGGCTCCCAAGGAGCAGGGAGCCCAATGCGGGACTCGATCCCAGGACATTGGGATCATGACCCGAGCCGCAGGCAGACGCCCAACCATCTGAGCCACCCAGGCGCCCAGTGCCCTACTGGTTTTTAGCGTTACCCGGCCTCCCGTGTCCGGCTCCTCATCTGTGAAGCAGGCTCGTTCCGGGGGACTGCCCCGGATCTCGGGGTCAGGCCCTGTGTGTGCGCGCACGGTGCATGCTGTGTGTGTGTGTGCGCACGCGCGCGGGTGTGCACGTGTGGTAGGGAGGAGGGTCTGCTGGCCTCAGTTTCCTCCCGATGATGGAGTAGGGTTGCTGTACAAATCGAATGCGGTAATAGGCCTCAGAACAGAGCCTGGGACAGAGTGAGTGTTAAGTATTACCGTCATCTCCCTAAGGAGAGACGAGGAGACCTCCAGGAATGGGCCTGAGGACAGTGCCCCCAGCCGGCCCTGGGGAAGGCAGTCTCACAATGCGGAGAAGCTCCTCCCGGCCTCCTGGGTTCCAGAAGGAAGGCCCGCTGTGAGCACCGATAGAGGCAGAGTGGCTGAGGCCAGAGGCCTGGGGCTGTGGCCGTGCTGTGTCTGCATGGTGACCTGGGTGTCATGGTGGGCCGGCTGTGGGGTGGGGGGCCTGCTCCCCTCACGGGGCTCAGGCTGACAAGGCCCAGCTCCTTCCCCCAGCGAGGGGGAGGGAGCCTTGAGCCTCCAGTCCTTCATGGTCCACACAGCCTCCAGGGAGCTGCCTCTGGAAGTCTTCAAGGAGGCCCGGAAAGGAGTCAGGGGAGTTGGAGGGTCCGGGTGCGTCTGTCTGTGTGGCCACAGGAGCGTGAATGTGGATCAGCTAGGTATGTGGGCCGGGAGAAAGTTTGGATATGGGTGTGTGTGGTTGTGACCATGACATCGTGTGGCTGTGGATGTCAGGAAGTGGGCGTGTGCGTGTGTGCGTGCGTGTGTGTGTGTGTATTTGCTCATGCATAAGGCTAGTATAGGGGTGGCCGGCAACCGTGTGTGAGACCTGGTGACCCAGCAGCCACGTGTGAGGGGACAGCCCCCAAGCCCTGCGAGCATGAGTGTGAACACATTCTCCACCGCTCAGCAGCTGCTAGCCCCGGCACCGCGGTGCCACCAAGGGAAGGGCAGCTGGCCCTTGGGGACAGTGGCCCGGGGGAAGGCTGGCCAGCACGCCCTGTGCCCACCAGAATCCCACTCGGCCTCCACAGTGCAGCCTCAACGGGACCGTGTGCACTTTCCGGAACTTCACCAGCGCCACCCAGGCCGTGACGGAGTGGTACCTCCTGCAGGCCACCAACATCTTCTCGCACGTGCCCAGGCATGAGCTGGTGGAGATGGGCTACCCCGCCGAGCGGCTGATCCTGGCCTGCCTGTTCGGGCCCGAGCCCTGCAACTACAGGTGAGAGCCACCCTGGGCCCGGCCGGCCTGCCCCGCCCCCCCGGCCCCCACATCACAGCCCCACGTGGCCACGGACCAGCACCATGTCCTGTGCCTCAGTGTCTCCGGTCGGATCTTCTGGGGCAGAGCCTGAGACCGGGATGTGTGGAGGGCCCATGACACATGGAGGGACTCGCTTTAGGACACGTCTGTAAAGGAAAGCAGGATGAGGAAGGAAAGAGCTCAGTGAAGCTGCGGTCTCTCAGGCAACGTCCCGGCATCCAGAGCATCAGCCACACCACAGGATTGTCCTCCTGAGGGGCTGGCCTTTGTCCCGGCTGCATCAGTACCTCGTGGGGGATAGGCTGGGGTCCCCTCACTTCCCAGGCAAGGGGGCTGCAGGAGGGGCGGCTGGGAGCTTTTCGCCCCCAACAGCCAGTGGCTGAGGGGTCTGGGCGGGCACCCTGGCACCTCCTGCCCTGGTTCTCATCCCGGACGGTCCAGCCGCCGCCTCGGCTTCCCGGGAGCAGGGCTGAGTTGGCTCAGCTGGGCACTTAGAACGGGGCCCTGGGAGTGTTGGCTGGCATCCCTGACAACCCCCAAGGCGGACAGGATGGCAGACTGAGAATAACGTTCACCCCAAAAGCCTGCGCCTCCTTCACCCGCCCTGCCGCTGACACCCCCAGCCCTGGGCCCTAGCATCTCTGGGGCAGGACCGCGGCCTGGAGACTGGGCCCACGCAGAGCCACGGCGGCAGAGCCTCAGGGTGTGCAGGGCCCACGCGTGCTGGCGTCCTGTTGGTCCGGGACTCCACAGTCTCGCACTTCAGGCCCCTGAAGTCCACGGAGTCCTGCCACCTCTCAGGAGTGACAGGCTTCCCATATCACCCTCCCGGGGACGGTGCCTGAGCCCCGTGCTCCCTCCACCCATGAGCCTTCAGGAAGCTCTACTGAGAGTCTGCTGAACGCCGCGGGGACCCTGTGTCCCCCCAAAATGCACAGGGGCGGGCACTCTGCAGGCCGTGTCAGGAAATCCAGGGCCCCCCGCCAGAGGAGCTGCACACCTAGCCGCCCGCGTGGCATGAGCTGGAAAGGTGTGGCCGCAGGCGGAAAAGCACAGGCCGGTGCCCCTGCTGACGGGACACGTCCTGCCGTCGGTGGTGGCATGGCTGGCTGCCAACCCCTCGCTCTCAGCCGGTGGCCTTTGCTCAGCGCACCCCTGGCCAGACGCTCCTGACGGCCCTCCCAGAAGGCTGCAGGCAGCCCGTGCACCGGCATGTCACATCCGTGCAGTCACCTTTGCCCCCTCGGCTGGAGAGAGAGAGGTCAGGCTCTGCCTTCAAGCCTGGAGCCCGACTGCTCAGCAAGAAGAGCCCTGGCTGGGGGGCGGAGGGTTAGGTGGGAAAGGGGGGGGTCCGTTAGGGTCTGGGGGATCTACTGTCAGGTCCCTGGGCTCTGAGCGGGGTCCCGGTGTCGGAAGATTGTGGGCGGCTCCCGCGCTGGCTCCGTCCACAGAGCAGGTCCCATTGGGTCACGGGGACTGAGAGTGAGGAGTGGGTGGTCCCCCAAAGAGAAGCAGAGGAGCTGTTAGCAGAGAAGGGGGAACGGATGGCGTTGGGGCCGGCAAAACACCCAGTGTCGGCCACGCCACTTCTGTGGTGTGGCTGTGGCTGGGGAGTAACTCTAGCGAGGGGGTCAAGGCTGGGCTGTGCAGTTAGACCCCCTGGGTTCACATCCTTGCCCTGTCTTACAAGCCGTGTGACCCTAACCAAGTTTAACCTCAATGGGCCTCGGTTTTCCTCTTCTGTGAAATGGGGTAATAACATGCCTACCCAGCGGTGTTATTGTGAGTATTCAGTGAGGTGATATGCCAACAGAGTGCCGGCCTCAATAAATAATTATTGACAATATTATTGTCATTAAACCCACATTTGATAAGGAACTCATTATTCAATAATAATGCTAACATGTATTGAGCCCTGCTGATGTGTCAGATGCTATTCTTAGCACTTCACGGGTATAAAATTCATTTAACCCTGGCCACAAGCCCATGAGAAAGGTACTCTTATGTCACCCCATTCTGTAGGAGGCAGCCAAGGCCCAGAGAGGTTAAGCAACGTCTCTGAGGTCACACAGCTGGTGAGCGGCTGTGCTGGCAGTCTGGGCCACCAGAAAACGGGAGCATCATCTTCCCTCCCCACCCATGTCTCCAGAGCCTGTTCTTTGTCACCTGCCTTCCTGAGTCAGCCTCAGACTCGGTGCCAGAGGAAACGGGCCTCCCTTGGCCCTCCCAGCGCCGGGCTCCAAACACTATGTCCCTGCTTCCGCACTGTCCTTCTGACTCCATCCTCTGTCCCTCGACCGTGGCGAAGGCTCAAGAAGCAGCAGCTGTAATTAGGAGAAAAGGAGCCACATTTGGACCCTGATGCCAAACTGCCTGGATTTGAATGCCAGATCTGTGGGCTGTTGGGCACGCTTCCTGGCCTCTCTGGGCCTCAGTATTCTCATCTGGAAAATGGGGATCATGACATGGCCTCGTAGGGCTATCGTGGGGATGGAAGGACATATATGGTGTGTGATGGAAAGTCTTTGATTTGGGTTTATACAGATAAGATGGGTTTGGGGGAAGAATGGCACAAAGGTGAGGTGTCCTCCTCATCACATGGTACGCCAGGAGGGGCACCACCTGGGATGCTGACCCCCCTCAATGGGTTAAGGGGCGGGGGGGGGGACAGCCTTCTCCATCATGAGGTAACTGTCTTCCCTTCCGTGGGGAAGGGGTCGCGAAGTTGAGCCCACACTCTAGGGAGGACGAGGGAACAGGGGCACTCAGCTCCTGGTCTCCTGGAGACAGGAGTACACACTATTTGGAAATCTTCTGTGGGGAAGAGTTCCCTCCTCTCTGTTCCCTCATGTTATTCAGTCATTTGTACCGGCACGGACTCGTGTATATGTGCGTTGTAGTCGCATCCCACGTTATTTATTTTCTTACTCACATTCTTCCAGCTCAGGCCAGTAGCAGCTCCTCGTGTCGGGCTCCTGTGTCTCTTTAACATGTCCCCATCTCTCTGTCTCTCTCTCTCTCTCTTTTTTTGTTTTGATTACTTCCTTACTTTCTGGCACCTCAGATGCCCCAGCTCTAGAAGCAGCCGTTTCTCTGAGGAGCTCTGTTTCCTTTTATTGGAGAACGGTGTTTAGAGACCAAGATCTAGGCATATATAAGCAGCAGTAGCTTGTTGTTACTGCCTCAGGGACCGGCTCACTAGCTCCTGCCCTGGGAAGCCTTTCCTGACCCCTACCACACAGGACCACCGCTGTTATACTGCTTCCTTCCAGGATGCTCTACCTCTCTGGTCTTTTCTGGGGGTTTGCCCCAGTCTTGGGCCGCATGCCTGACACCTGTCCCGGGAAGGTGTTTTGGGAAAAATGCCTGGCTCTGGGGCAAGAGTTGGCGGGTGCTGAGAGCAGCCTCTCCAAGTAAAGGGCATGACCAACAAGCAGGTCGTTGGCACACACAGCGAGATGGAGAGAGCACAGCCGTGGGCCCGAAAGCGCCCTGAGCGGCTGCCTGTTCCTGGGCTGCAGACAGATGTCCGAGATGGTTTCTTGGGAACGCTGTGTCCCCACACGCCTGGGGCGGGGTCTCGCCCTCCAGAACAGTGCCCGGCTTCAGCCGGTTTGCCCTGCTCTGTTCCTCCTGTGGCCACAGCCCTGATCCTCCAGATGGAGACTCCCCAGTGCCCGCCCAGAGCTATTTCTTCCCTCTGGGCCTTTGCCTGGGCTGTGCTCACCACCTGATGTGCACTTTCTCCTCGCTGCCCTCCAGGCAGCTCGCCTACCTCTTAGCCAGCCTTAAAAGTCTCAGCTCAGGCCTCCCCTCCTCCAAGAACTCTTTCGTGACCCCTACACACACCCCAGGGAGAATGAGGTGTCACTCCTCCAAGCTTATCTCTGTTGGTCCACTTATCACATATTATAATTTACCCAACAAATATTTACTGAATGTCTGTCTACTGTGGGCCAGGCTCTGAGGGCAGAGTGGGGAGCGTGGCCACCAGCACTTGCTGAGTATTTCCATGTGCTCGCGTCCAGCCCTCGCCTTTGTCCTGTGGGGCGGGTGCTCTCACCATCCCGGCGTTACAGGTGGGGCCGGCCAGGCTGCCCAGCCACGCAGTGACAAAGCTGAAACTGGAATCCAGGCAGGCTGACTTCCTGGCCCCGGATCCTAGCCTCTAAATGCTTCCTCCCTTGACACAGACAACGGCCCTCCCTGGGCTTACGTTCTATAAAGCAGGGGGCCGCTGATAAGCAAGCAGTTACCTAAAGATCATTTCCGATTTTGACCACATGCTTCAGGGAATAAGCAGGTAGAAACGATCAAGTAACCAGGTAGGGAAGTGACTCTGCCTGGGGAGTGCGGGGCGACAGGGCAGGGGTGGGGGGGGGGGGTGGTCTCAGAGCAGGTGAATCCTGAAGGATGAGAAGAAGCCACTTATGTGGCCAGCTGGTCAGAGAATATTCCAGGCACAGGGGCCTTGAATTCAGAAACATCTCGGAATGCTGCTGGAGTGTAACAGACAAGGGGGAGAAGACCAACATAGGGCGTTTGCGTTTCCTTCTGTGAGCGGCGAGGAGCCTCTGGAGGGTTCCGAGCAGAGGTGTACCCTGGCCCGATTCACAGTTCAAACCATCGCCCTGACTGCTGTGCAGAGGAATATCCTACTAGAACAAGAGGGGTAGCAGAGGCTCCTGCAGGAGGCATGCAGGGCCGGGCACTGGTGGCTTGAACCCTGTTGCGGGGGGAGCCTCAGTGATGGAGAGAGGAGGACTAGCCAGAGGCACGTTCTGGAAGGGGAGCCTGGACAGGACGCTGCTCCAAGGCCCTTGCCATGCTGGGTCCCCCCCGCCACACAGTGAATGCCCAGGGCAGGACTCTCTTGTTCACCTCAGCTGTCCCCGACCCTGCACCTGCCTCAGGAAACACTTGTGGAGTGAAGAAATGTGATTTCTTCCCGATTTCCCTTTCACAATTGAGGACATCAAAGCCCAGAGGTGGAGTAAGCCGCTCATGTCTGCCCAGGGTCAGCTCCCAGCTTGGATGTCACAGCCTGCCCGGGAACCACCTCGTTCTGAGGTGGTGTGGGGGGTGTTAAAGGTGGAGGGAACGGCTTCCTAATGTCAACATCGGGGCAAATAACAGCTGACCTCATGGGGTTCCTGTGAGGATCGAATGAGAGAATGTACGCAGAACTCTGCAGCACCAGGCTGGCGCCGAAAAGTGGCACGGTCCGTGTTTCCAAATCCAGGGCTTGGAAGACAAAATTGCATTTTGGTGGCTGTTTCTGCACTTCCTGTTTTTAATAAAACAAGAAAAACAAAACAAAACCACGCAAAGACGTTTGTAAAGCTATTCCTAACAGAGACCCGAGGACACACTTATAGACAGAAAAGAGCACGATGACCTCACGTGGACACGTCCTCCTGATCCCACAGCCATGACTCTTCCCCTCCCATCCATTCTGCAGCAAAGCCCAGACTCCAGGGTCTTTCACCCATAAAAAGCTCAGAATGTATCTGCAAGAGAGAAAGGCTTTTTTTTTTTTTTAAACCAAACCACAATGCTATTATCCCACCTGAAAAAAAAATTGACAATAATTCTTCAATACCATCAACTGTCCAGTCGTGTCCATGCTCATAAATGTCCTACCTTTTTGCTTGTTTGCATATGTGAATCAGCATCCAATTAAAGGCAGCACGTGGTGATTGCGATCCAAGTCTTTAAAGTTTCTGTTCATCTGTAGGTTGTCTCCCCTTTCCCCTCTCACAAGGTGTTTGTGGAAGGAACTGGGGTGTTTATCCTGTTGCAGTCCCCAAGGTCTGGATTTTGCAGGTTGACTTTTCTTTGGTGTCTTTGAACCTGTTCGTCTATCTCCAGTATTTCCTGTGAATGGTGGTTAGAGACAGATGCTCGGTCCTGTTCGGGGAGGATTTTTATGTTTTATTAGCAAGGCCACCTCCTCGGAAAGCCTGTGCTCTTCCATCAGGAGAGAAGCACTGGCCACCACCAGTGGGTGTTGCCCAAAGCCATTAATTCGTCTGGGGTGCAAAAATGTTGATCCATTCACTGCCTCTCCAAGGATTAGCTGGGTCAAACCAGAACTGTTTTAACAGCTATATGATAAGAAAAAAAAAAAAAGTCAAATGGAGGGAGCCATAGATTAGAAGAAACTTGAAAGACCTATCAACCAATTGCATGTTAACCTCATTTGGATCCCGATTTAAACAAATAAATTGTAAAAACAAAAATCGACATGTAGGAGACGGTTAGAGCTTTGGACTGAATATTAACAATATTAAGGAATTTTTGTTAGTTATGTTTAACATGGTAATAGCAGTATTTTTAAAAGAGTTCTTACTTTTCAAGATACATCTGGAAATGTTTACAGACAAAATCATGACGTCTGAGATTTGCTTGAGAATAATATGGAAGGGAGATGGGGCGGGGCGGGTAGAGATGAAGCACATTAGTGGCCCCGCCGTGATGATTCTTGAAGCTGGTGGTGGACTTCACTGTCTTGACTTTTTTTGTGTTTGAAATGTTCCATATCCAAAAAAAGTCTTTTTTTAACTGAATTCTTTGAAACTAAAGAATACCATTGCTACTGCTGTGAGCATCTTTAGGGAAATGTTTCTTGCGGTAGTTGACTTATTTCCTTAGGAAACATTTCCAGGACATAAGAGAGGACCCTGTATAGGGTCCCACACTCCTCCTTATAAAGCTGTGTCCTTCCTCGGCCTCTGGGGGGCCCTCTCCTGATTCATCCCCTCTCCGACCCACCATGTCAGCCACTTCCCTCTCTGAGTTCCCGGCTTAGCCAGCACACGTGGCTGGATTCTGGGGCTCCCCTCCACTATGTGTCCTGGACAGCAGACGGTCAGGGAGGCACTGGCTGGGGTGGGCCCTGCTCTTTGGCTGATGGTGTTTCTTTTAGGAACTTTACATCCATCTTCCACCCGGATTATGGCAACTGCTACATCTTCAACTGGGGCATGACAGAGAAGGCACTCCCTTCGGCCAACCCCGGAGCTGAGTTTGGTAAGCCTTGGTTCATCCTGGGGCTGGAGTCGTGGGGCTAGAAGACCCAGTGACCATGAGCTGTCAAGGGGGAGGGCCGGAATTAGACAGGAGGTGGCCCACGGAGGGGCGGCCACAGTTGGGCCTCTTCTGTGTGCGGGGAGCCGTTCCGTTGTCCCTGCAAAATGAACAACCCCTTTTAAATTTTTAAAAAGAAAGGAAGAGTTTTATTGGAGCCCAAGTTAGGAGAGCTGCTGGGGATACATAGTCTTCACAAGGAAGAGAGCGCTCTGGGAAAGGAATGTTTGGAGCAGGATTATATATGGTTTTTACATAAAGGGTTATAAACCATCATGACCAAGGCCATTCCAGAAAGTTACAGACTTTATCTTATGCTGTTAGTGTGTTCAAGGCTGTATGACTTTGATTTTATGGGAACCAGTGTTTGGGTTTTTTTTTTTTTCCTTATGTTTGGAATGCTCCTTTTTGATTATTTGTTTCAACAAAGGAGATGTACGATGTGTACTGCTCAGGGTGGAAATAGAGCCTCTGAGGTTTTGATGGAGTCATTTTGACCTTGGTAAATGTTAAACTATAGCTTCTCTGAGCAGGGCCCACGAATGCTAGAAATTGAAAATCTCCTTTATGATCCTCCCAGAGCTCCCATAAACGCCTGGGCTAGGGACCAGTGCTCCCATTTTGCTGCTGAGTCCCAGCTCCTGGGCCCGGGGGGAAACCCCAGCTCCACCACTGACCCCCCCGGGTGAGCCTGAGCTCAAGACTGAACTTCTGGAAGCCATGGTTTCCCCATTCAAAAACAGTATATGATAGCCTAGGAGAGCCTATTGTGTGCACCTCACGGTATCATCATGACATGAGGCCGTCACCCGCGTAGCACAGTGGCTGGCAAGTCCTACGTGCTCAGTATATGCTGAATATTCTTTGGAGGCTTAAAGAACTTGCCCAAGAGCACCCATCTGACCTGCAGCAGAGCCCGTACTTTTACTGAGCCTCACTGCGGTGCGGTTCTTGAACGAGACAGAGAGGGGGTGGAGTAAACAGAAGCGAGAAGCGGTCGATGAGAGAAGCCACTGTGTTGGCCCGTCTCTGGGGAAGACTCATGGTGGCCTCAGGTTGGCTTTGGCGATCCTCCCTCCCCTACCCCACAGCTCCTGGCCTCCCCAGCCTCTGGGAGGCAGGCTGTCATTCTAAGTCTCAGGGCTGTTGGTCAAGAAGGGCGCAGAGGGGATGCTGACCACCCATCACCCAGCCCCTGTGCCCCTGAGGTCACTGTGTATCACAGAGGCGCCAGTCACCTCACCTCGCTTCACAGGGGCAGATGGTTAGGACTAAGGAGCTCAGCTGCCTGTGTTAGAACCCCAACAATGCCCCCTTCTTTGCAGGTGACCCTGGACAAGTCCTTTCCCTTCTCTGTGCCTCAGTTTGCTCACCTGTAAAATGGGGATTATAATAATACCTTTGCTCTTGTGAGCACCAGTGAGTTCGTGTATAATAAAGCACTTGGCCCAGCACTCAGCACGTAGCAGGTGCTCGATGAATGGTAGCCTGTTGTCCTAGCCACTTAGCACAGCCCTATGGTGGTGCCTAAGTCCCTGCCTTCAAGAAGGGAACGATCCGGGGGGGGCGGGGGAAGGAAGACAGACAATAAAAGATTCGTATAAGTGAGGTACATACTTGGGAGGAGTATTTCCAGAGCTAGGAGACCTACTCTTGGTAGTCAGGGAAGGCTTCCGGAGGAAGTGACACTCGGGCTGAGATCCAAAGGAAGAGCAGGAGGTTCTAGGTGAAGGGTAAAGGGGGCGGGGACATGATCCCAGAGAAAGCGAACAGCATTCTTGAGGGAATAGCATTTGCGAAGGCCCAGCAACAGCAAGGAACATGGAAGCCAGCAGGGATTGAATGATGAGAACGAGGACTCATAAGATTTGAGGTGGGCCAGGGCAGTCCTGCACCCCTGGATCTACCTGCCACGTGGATAGAGCTTGTGGGGCTGGGTGGGGAGGGAGAGACAGGGTGGCTTGGGCTAGGAAGGGGGCCTTGGAGAAGGCAAGAAGTCTCAATTTTCTCGAGGGGCAGCCAGCTTCCTGCGTGGGCCCTAGAGGTCTCCTTGGCTGGGTGGGGAGGGGGCCTGGACAGGTGGATGTGAGGGGGAGCGAATTCAGGCAGCCCTCGGCCCCACCTTCCCACAGGCCTGAAGCTGATCCTGGACATAGGCCAGGAGGACTACGTGCCCTTCCTCACGTCCACGGCCGGTGCCCGCCTGCTGCTTCATGGGCAGAGGTCCTACCCCTTCATCAAAGACGAGGGCATCTACGCCATGTCAGGGACAGAGACATCCATCGGGGTGCTGGTGGTATGGCCACAGCCCAAGGGCAGCCTGAGGGGGGCTGAGGGTGGAAGCTTCCCTCGCGGCCCATTCCCACCTTGTCTTCGGGCTGGAACCCCGACCAGGGCCAGCATGCTCTGGCAGAAGGTGGGCACGCTCTGGCACCTACTGGGGCCCATGGCATCCCCACCGACTCCCGTGATGCTTGCTGGGAGGGAGGTACACACGGAGCAACCTCTCCGGAAACAGGACAAGCTGGAGCGCAAGGGGGAGCCCTACAGCCAGTGCACCATGAACGGCTCTGACGTCCCTGTACGGAACCTCTACAGCGACTACAACACGACCTACTCTATCCAGGTGGGAAGACAGTGCGGGCCCCGGGGACCCTGGCAGTCTGCATCTACCAGACCCGAGGCCTCAGGGCTGTGGGGGAGCTGGTCCTGGCAGGACGGGCTGTACTGGATTTTTGTGGGTGACCGCAGGGTGGTTTGGTGGGTTTTGTGGCCTTTGGGGCTGGAGAGCCAGTCCCGTCCCTGGGTGCCCACCAGGGCCCGGGACCGGCCACTGCTCATCCCCACTCGGCAGCTGTGCCCATGGGGATGCCCAAAACACACGGATCTCACTCTGGGGTCTCCCAAAAAGAACGCTTATGTGGGAGAGATGCTGTGCTAAGGGCTCGCCTGTGTTACATCATCCTGTGATCCTGTGTACACCCCACGGGGTGGTAGTAGCATTTATTAATATACTAACAATAGCATTTATTATATATATATGTATATATATATGGTTTACTTGTTATAAGTACTGATATACGGAGAGGAGCAGGCTCATCATGTGCTAGGCAGGCCCTGTTGCAGGTGCTTTACATACAGTGATTCATTTAATCCTCACAGCGATGCTAAGATGTAGCTAGTATTACTAGGAAGGAGGAAATCGGGGTGTACAGGCCCCAGTACAAAGGGCTCATCGACTTAGCTGAGAAGTCCCTCTTTGTATCCGGCCTCAATCCCCCTTGCTGCAGCTGGGGCTTCCCTCTCACCGTGACCTCCAGAGGCAGCCCGGGGGGCCTGTCCCGAGACCCAGCCCCGTGGAGAAAACCGTCTAAAGCCTCCGCACAGGTGACGAACGTGACCCCTGGCTGACACTACTTCCCCAGCCCGGGCGGCCTTGGCAGATAAGGAAGCTGAGGCATGACGGGGGGGCAGTCTAGGGCCTGCTTCTGTGCCTGTTAGCCCTGAGCATGGTGTGGGCTTCCCTTTTGCCTGGAAATCCCACCGCCCCCCGCCCACTCTCCTGCCCACCCCGTCCAGCTGACCTGTGCGCCCCACACCCTGACCCGGCTGGTTTGGCCGCCTTCTATCTGGAGGGGCTTCTGCCTGCAGTGGGGAACTTGGGGGAAGCTTCCAAGCTAATGAAGGGATAGACAGCCAGGCAGCACAGGGAGGTGGGGAGCATGGAGAGGGAGGCCACAGAGGCATCCATCAGGCTCAGCCTTAGAGACCTCATTCCAGAAAAAGCTCAGCTCTTGCTTTGTCCGGTGCAGCCGCCCCTCTGGCCAGAGACCTTGGCAAAGACCCAGGCCCTGGTCGGGTGCTCTGCTTGCATCCCCCCAACCCCCAGCCTCTGTTGTGGGGCCTAGAGAGGACTCCTCCTTCCCAGGTGAGACAGTGAGGCCTGGAAGAACGCGAGATCCCGGCCCAAAGTCAGAGCTCCTCGTCCGACCCCGCTGGCCCCCTCACCCCCACTCTGTTCCTCCCGGCTGGGCCCGCAGGGAGGCCACAGCCCTGTCAGGGAGAACAGGACAGGGCCTGCCAGGCTGCAAAGGAGCAGCGCTGGGAGTGGGAGTAGCTGGGACGGAGCGGGTTGGCTCCGTGGCCGGCGGGGCAGAGCCCAGAGCAGGGGATAGCAAAGGTTGGAGCGAGGGCTCCTCCACACGCCGGACTCGGGAAGCTGGGACAAGCGGAGACACAGGAGTACCAGCCGCTTCCACTCCCCATGCGGTGCCAGGCCCTCCTGACTTTAGCCCACAGGGGCGACCGTCACCCTGCTCCACCTGTGAGTGACCGCAATTGGCCTCCGAGTGCGCTGGAACCAGGTTGGGGTGACCTGAAACCCCAGCACGAGAGTCATCCCACGCAGACTCCAAGGCGCCAAATCCACTCTTCCTCCCCCTGTCCCCATGAGGGGACACTGCCCCATCAAGGCTGGCAGCCCCATTAATGAGACCTATCAGAGGTTGGCTACGGTATTGGGACCAAGCCACCCCTCCCCATGTCCTGTATGGGGCTCCGGCTCTGCAAGGTGGGGTCCTCAGAGAGCTGGGTCTGGCCCGAGTCCCTCCGCGGGGACCAGGCACTGAGCAGGACAGCCACGCCCTGGCTGCGGGGGCCAGGAGGTGCAGCTCCTCAGCCGGGGAGACCCCTCCCCTGGCTCCCCAGGCCTCGGCATTACCTCCCCCGGGGCCCCTACCCCCCGGGGCTGGGACGGGGGGGGGGGGGCTTCGCAGTCATGGCCATATTCTCCCGCCCTCCCACTGCAGGCCTGTATTCGCTCCTGCTTCCAAGAGCACATGATCCAGAATTGCAGCTGTGCCCACTTCCTGTACCCACTGCCCCACGGGGAGAGATACTGCAACAACCGCGAGTTCCCAGACTGGGGTGAGTGCGGAGCCCCGGGCACTGGGGCCCCGGGCCGGCTGGGGCTCTGACCGCAAAGACGGGGGTGGGGGGGTGGGGGCAGAGCTCCACGTCCTCAGCAGGGCGGGGGGTGGGGCCAGGCCTGCGCCTCCACGGCCTGCAGCCCCCCTCCGCCCCAGCCCCCCTCCCGCCTGTGTATGTGTGCCCCGTAAACACCTGCACACACATGAGCTTGGCGTGCAGCGGCTGGCGAGGGCACGTATGTGTGTGCACACAGGAGAGGGTATTTGTATGCTTGTTTCTTAATGCACAGGAGAACTCGGGACCAGGTCTGCACGTGTGTTCATACATGGGCGTGGATGGCTTCCAGTGTTTGCATCTGTGCACGCTGGTTCATGTGCCCACACAGTGTGTGCGCACGTGTGCCCACAATGCCACACGTATGAGCCTCAGCATGCATGTCCATGTGTGTGAGCTCACTGGGTCTCTCCATGGGGTGCTGGGTGGGAAGGGAGACTGAGGTGGCCTCCAAGAGTCTGAGGCCCAAAGCCACAGAAGTAGGAACCCTGGCATCCAAACATGATGGATGTTGTCGGAGGCAGGGAGAGTCCCACCACCTCATAAAACCAATGAAATATGTAGCCAAGAGGGGGGAACCATCCCTTTGGACCACCCATCCCTTCATGCATGACCCCATCACCCTGCCCCCCCAGCCCTGAGTGGGGATGACAGAGGGAAAGCTGCTCTCATCCTGCTGAGCTGAGTCTGGGCTGTTTGGGGAGAGGGTCCCCCAGGCCAGGCTGGGGCAAAATGGCTGGACATGGGGGGTGCAGGGGGGGAAGGGATGACCCTCCATGGCAGGAGAGCTTGGGCAGAGACAGCTCCCCCTCCCACCGAACCACCGGCCTTGGGTGGCCATGGTCAGGAGGGCAGGCGGCAGCTGGAGGCTCAAAGCGGGAGAGGAAAACATCTAGAAACCCCCTCCCTTAAGTCTCCCCCCTCCCCCCCACCCGTCTTGCTCAGCCTATTGTTACTCACACCTGCGCATGAGTGTGGCCCAGAGGGAAACCTGCATCAACATGTGCAAGGAGTCCTGCAAGTGAGTGGGGGGCATGGAGACTGGGGGGCAGGGGTGGGGAGCAGTGCTGGCAAGGACAGCGACAGCCACAGAGCTGCCTTCTCTCTTCCAGTGACACCCAGTACAAGATGACCATCTCCATGGCCGACTGGCCTTCTGAGGCGTCTGAGGTGAGGTGGTGGAGTGGCCAAGCTCCTGGCCGCCCACCTTTGGGCTGGGGGACAGCTCTGGGCACAGGTCTGCAGGCTGTCTGTCCCCCCAGCCGTGTCTCCCAAGGCGCTGTGCTGGGGACACAGCAATGAAGGAGAGGCACAGCCCTTTGCTCTTAGGGAGCTTACATTCTAGTGGGGGAGACAGGCAACATGCGGAAATTAGATCATTTCAAAGTGTGATAATGGCAGAAAGTAGATAGGATGAGCGCAGAGTAACCAGGGGAAATCCCTTTAGACAGAGCGGTCAGGGAAGACCTCCCTGCAAAGGTGATATGTGAGTGAAAGCAGCAGGAGCTGAGCCAGCCTGGGCAGGGCTGGGGAGGACCACCCGGGCAGAGGGACAGCACCTGCAAGGGCCAGAGGTGGGAAAGACGCGGCGCAGGATGGCTGGGCCTCTGGGGGAAGCGTCTGGAGCCCAGAGGGCCTTCTCCCAACAGCAGCAGCCAGGGGGCACCATTACCTTCCTCCTCTCTGTGCCAACACACGGTCCCCCGGCCTTGGGGAAGCTTTGGGGCTGTGTCCCCGACCCGTAGTAGGGCCCATGATTGGGAGGGGGTGCTGGAGGTGCCATTTTTTTTCAGCTGCCTTCTTGGATTCCAGGATTGGATTTTCCACGTCCTGTCTCAGGAGCGGGACCAAAGCACCAATATCACTTTGAGCAGGTGAGCCTAGAGTCTGGGTGGGGTTGGGGAATGCGCAAAATGGGAGGAACCAGAGCCTCCAGGGAGGGGTTTGGATATAGGGCAGCTCCTCAGACACCTTCTCACACTGGTCAGATCCAGGAGGAGGCCTGAAGGATGAGGTACTGGGAATGAGAGAGAAGCCAGTGAATGGAATTCAGGGTCAACCACTTCCCAAAGGAGAGCCTGTTCTTCCATATGTCACCTGTTCACCCACCCACCCACCCATCCACCCATTCGTTCCTCCATTATTCATCCATCCTTCCACCCATCCATCTATCCATTTGCTTGTCTATCCATCCATCCATCCATCCTTCAGCCCTCTAATTTTCCTCCCATTCATCTGTATCCATTCACCCATCCAGCCATTCATCCCCCCATCATCCACTCATCCATCCTTAAACTCATCCATCCATCCACTTATCCTCTACCCATTTCTCCATCTTTCCACCCATCAAAAACACAAACACGAATTGAGCACAGGAAAGACACAGGTCCATATTCTTGGGAAGCTCCAGTCTAGAGGACAAAAATATGCCAACAGGGCTTATGGTGTTGAGAGTCTCTATAAGACCCTTCCTTTGGGAGCACAGCAGAGAAGAAGCTATCTGCCTGAGAGATAAGGGAGGTCTGTAGAGGGAGCTGACGCTTGAGCTAACTCTCCAAGGAGGAGCAGGAACTGTTTAAATAAGAGGCAAAGATGTTCAGGCAGAAGACTGGAGGTGTGAGAGAGCATAACTTTTCTGAGGACTATCGGGTGCAAAGGGGAAACCGACATGGCCAACTCTCTGTGCCCCAGGTCCCCTGATAAAGAAGCAAGAATTAGGACTCTATCCAGAGCCTACTGTGTATGGGCTGGGCCCCTCTGGGGGGTGGGAGACGGGAGCTCAGAGGCAGTCTTTGGGGCCCCCCGGAAGGATGCTAGGCAGAGATGCTTTTCGTGGCCCCAAGGCCCAGAGGGGACAGGAAGGGCCGCACTTTGGGCTCTTGCTTGGACCTCACCCCTCCTGGGAGTAAACATATGAGAAGCTCAAGGCAGAGGACTGCCCCTTGGCTGCCTTTTGTGTGTGTGTGTGTGTGTGCATGCGCATGCACGCACAAGCGTGTCCCGGGGAGGGGGCACCAGCCCTTCTTGCTGCTTCTACAGGAAGGGAGTTGTCAAGCTCAACATCTACTTCCAAGAATTCAACTATCGCACCATTGAGGAGTCAGCAGCCAATAACGTGAGTCTGGGTGCTCCCAACTCTCAACCCTGCCCTGCTGCCCCTCCACCCTGCACACTGAGGGTGGGGAGGGCCCCGAGCCCAACAGGGGAATTAGAATGGTTTCCCTGGGTTGAGATGGTCACCCTGTTCCCCTTCCTGGCCAACAGCCCCCCTCCCGGGAAGCCGTGAGGCAGGGCTCAAGGCAGAAATCTGTGGCCCAACCCACACCCCCACCAGGCCGTCCACCCTCTACTCTCCGCAGATTGTTTGGCTGCTCTCAAACCTGGGCGGCCAGTTTGGCTTCTGGATGGGGGGCTCGGTGCTGTGCCTCATCGAATTCGGAGAGATCCTCATCGACTTTGTGTGGATCACTGTCATCAAGCTGGTGGCCTTCGCCAAGAGCCTGCGGCAGAGGCGGGCCCAGGCTCGCTATGCGGGCCCGCCGCCCACCGTGGCTGAGCTGGTGGAGGCTCACACCAACTTTGGCTTCCAGCCTGATGTGGCCAGGCCTGGCCCCGACCCCGGGACCTACCCTGATGAGCAGACCCTGCCCATCCCGGGCACCCCACCTCCCAACTATGACTCCCTCCGTCTGCAGCCGCTGGACGTCATCGAGTCTGACAGTGAGGGCGATGCCATCTAGACCTGGGGAGCCCAGAACTCAGACCCAAGAAGCCGGATTCATGGCCTCGGGCTTCACTTCGGGGTGCAATCTCCAAAGGGCCAGGATGATGGGAATCCGAGGCCACAGTCTATGTGTATCCCTCTCCAGAGAGACCAGCAGCTCCTGGCCAGTCCCAGGCCAAGGGCTCTGTAGGGTCACGGTGCCGGTATGGATGTGGGTAAAGTGTACTCATTTGGTTCCTGCCCACACCCCCAACCTGACCTGATCCTTGGCTGGGACATCCCCAGCTTGGCTCCGGAAAGCCTGGAACACTGTGCCCCACAAACAGGCTAGTTTTTCCCAGTGCCAGTCACCGTCTGCTCTCGAGACAAAGAGCCAGGCATGCTGTGCTGTCTGTCCTCAGAACCTTTCCATCCTGGCCTTGGCAGGCCTCTGCCAATGGGTTTAGTGAAGGCAGCAACTGTGGAGAGCAGGAAGAGCATCAGGCCCAGGGGCGGGGTTGGGGGACCTGCTGCCAGGTCCTAGAAAATAAAAGTTCTAGAAAATAAAAGTAGAACACACAGAGCTGAGCTTTGTTCTTTGTCGGACGGGGCAGTCGGAGTGCCCTGGTGCACAAGTGGGCTTGTGACTTATTCAGTGCCATTCACCGTACTACTTTGGGTTGCAAGGACAGAGAGAAATAGACTCAAGCTGGCTTAAGTGAAAGAATCTCAAGCAGCTCAGTGTCTCTCGGTCTCTGCTTTCCTCGGGCTCTCCTCACATTGAAAGCCCGCCTGCGAGTCCAAACTCACCGTGTCTCCAGCTCAGCAAACAGCTAGGAGGAAGTACCTCTTCCCCAGTTGTCTCTGCAAGTTCCCAGGCTGACTCTCATTGGTCACTGACTGGGTCACATGCATATCTCTGAACCAATCAGTGTGATAGGCTGCTTGGATTGGTCAGACCCTGCCCATACCTGAGGCCAGGTGGCCCCCAGCAGAATCACATGGCCCCAGGGGATAGGGACATGGCTCCAAGCATTGCCAGAAAAAATACAGGTCCTCAAGTTAAATATGAATTTCAGATAAACAACGAATTGATTTTTTAGTATCAGTACATCTGCATAATATTTGGGACAGGGGTGTCTGGGTGGCTCAGTAGGTTAAGCGACCAACTCTTGATTTCGGCTCAGGTCATGATCTCAGCGTCATGAGACTGAGCCCCGTATGGGGCTCCTCGCTCAGTGTGGAGGCTGCTTCAGATTCTCTCTCCTTCTCCCTCTGTCCCTCCCCGACCCGTGCATGCATGTGCGCTCCCTCCCTAAACTAAAATGTTTTTAAAATTAAGGGGTATCCGGGACATAGGATGTTAATAAAATCATCTGTTGTTTTTCTGAAATTCAAATTTAACTGAGTGTCCTGTATTTTTAGTTGCTAAGTATGGGAACCCTGACGGCTCTCCAAAGAGAGACCAGGAAGCTGTTTCCCAAGAAGAATGGGGCCTGCCAGGTGCAGGGAGCTGACCATCTGCCTTCCCCGGTCGCGAAGCGGCTCTGGCTATAGAGCCTGGACGTCTGAGGGCCCAGCCCTGCTGGTGGAGAACACCTGGGCCCTTGGCTGGAAAGGCAAACAAGCAGGCCTCCCATTAAGTGCCCACAGTGGCACCTGTGGGGGAAGGTGGTGCCACAGACTTGGTGCCACTCCAGCCAAAGGCAGCACTGGGAGGGACTGTGTGGGGAGGGCCTGGGGGAAGAGGGTTTCCCAGCTCGGGGCCAGGCGGGTCTGCAGGCTGGAGTCCAGTTCTTGGTGGTTACCGCACCAACTCCCATGACTACTACTTTCATTATTAGTGATAGTTGTCATCACACTATTATTAGTTGTTGTTATCATCGAACAATGGCTACATTGTATCAAACACTTACCACACACTTACCAGACCAAGTGCTTTGCAAGTCTTTTTCCAATTCTCAGAATTACCGAGAAGTATTACCATCCCATCTTAAGGGTAAGTAAATTGAGACTCAGGTGAAGTCAGATGCTCCAGATCACTCTTCCAGTAAGTGACGAAGGTCCAGCCTCATCCCCTGGCTGCCGGTGGTCACAAGAATACCAGTCCCGTATAGGAGCCCAGAGCTTTCACATTTATGGTCTCATCTGAAGCTGTGGGGCAGGCACAGCAATGGTTATTAGTGAGCTCCCTTTGCCAGCTCTTTGGTCACACTAATTCGAGCTGACTTAAGCTAAAAAAAGGGAATCCATTGGTTCTTGTAATAAAAGTCCAGGGATTTCAGGTATGGCTGTATCCAGGGGTTCATAGATCTGGTGATTTCCCCAGGTCCGGGCTTTCTTTTCTTCTATATTGATGTCCCTCTCAAACGGGTCCCCTCCGTGTACTGCTCTTCACCCCATAGCTCCAAGCTCCATTCCCTCAGCCCAGCAACTATAGAGTGGGAAGAAAGCTCTTCCTTCACAGTGTCCCAGCAAAAGCCCCGAGAATGAGGGTCACTGAATCAGCCCGGGCCACATATTCATCCTGAACTGGGAGAGGCATCTGAAGCAGGAGTGGGAAGGCGGCACTTGTTACCCCCTCTGTACCTCACTGGCTCTTCAAATAACCCTGATTAGGTTCCACTATGGCTCCTGTCTTTCACAAGAGGAAATGAGGCTCAGAGAGGTGAAGCGACTTCCCCAAGGTCACACAGTCAGGAGGTGGCGAAGCCAGGAATCAAACAGCTCTCCTGGACACCGGCACAAAGGTCACCCCAAAGAGATTTCCACTTTCCACAACACATTCCGCCTTCCAGGTTTCCGGCTCTTACTTCTTCAAGGCAGAAGCCAGGCTCGATCCCTGCCAGGGACAGTCCGTGATCCACCGCATGAGAAACCAAAATATTTTCCTTGGTGCGGGTTCTTTCGGGGCCAGCAAAACTGGTTCCAAGGATGTGGGGACAGAACGTGTGGGAACCCCTGGATGACAAGGCCAGCACGACACCGGCCCCAGCAGCCTGCAGGGGCTGGTTCCCGAGAAGCCATGGGCGCAGCAGTGCCACTCTGGAGGGCCAGCACGAGCCGGCTCTCCCGGGCGGGATTAGGTGTTGTGCACTCACCTCGCGCCCCGCGGTCAGGAGCGTGGGCACCACGGGTACCAGTGACTCCAGGCAAGCCCCTAAACCTCCCACACCTCAGTTCCTTTGTGTGTAAGATGGGGATAATCCCTGAGGCCGCTGAAAGGCATCAGAGAGAGAAGTAAGGCTTACGCAGCAGCGGGAACACACGACACATCAATTCCAATAAAGGACCCCGACAGACACGGTGGTGCCCTCCTTCTCCCTTGCTAACAGAAACCCAGCCTGCTCACGGCACCAGTGCTCCGGGCCCAGGCAATAAATCCTGCCTGGTCTACACCAGGGTTTCCATGCTGGAGGGGAGTCTGGGCCCCGGGCAAGGTCTGGAGACCTTTCTGCTGTCCCAGCTGGGGAGTGCCGCCGGCACCCAGTGGACAGAGGTCAGGGATACCGCTGAATGCCCATCGACCAGGCTGCCAAAAGCGACAGGAGTGCGGAGGCTGAGAACCCCAAATGAAGGCGGTCCTGTCCCCCACACTCCCAGCCTCGCTTGCAGCTGGGAGGATGCCGGCGACCAAGAACTGGCCCGGGAGACCGAGGAGAAAGCCACGGGGGCCCCTGGGGAGCCCTTTGCCTGCAGGGCGGAAGGGACAGTGCCCCCTCTGCCTTTGTCCCCCCGAACACCGTGTGATGCCTGCAGCTGCAAGAGTCGCCCCACCGGGAGGAAGCAGCCGGCACACACAGGAAAGGTCAAGATCCCGGGGAGGCTGGTCCTGGTCCCAACTCCTTCTGCCACTGAGTCAGTGCCCACAGCCAGGACCGTGGGACTTCTCGATCTTGAGAAAGCTCAACTCCTATGTTTGCTTGAGTCACTCAAATTACATTATTCTGTTCATCTTAAGAGATAGAGAAGCTACTGGCAAAAAACCTGATAGAGTCCACATTACCCCGTGAGTTTTCAAATAAGACAAAATAAAAGCCTGAGTCCTCATCACAGCCGACAGGCTGGTCCATGATCTGGGCCCCAGCTCCCGTCTGACCTGATTTCCTACTTCCATGCTGCTGACCTTGGACATGCCCCAGGGCCTGGTCCGCGCTGGTCCCTCACTGCCATGCACGGCTCTGATCTGTGGGTCCAGGGGCTGCCCTCCACCCTGATGCCACTATCCGACATCATCTTCTTTGTTGGTTTCTCTGGTGATTTTCCCCCTCCTTCCCGGCCCGTGTCCCAGTGCATGGAGCACAGCTCAGGGAGGCACCCAAATATTCACTGAGCAAAGGAAAGAAAACAGCCTTATTTCATTTCACGGTATTTATCAATTCCATTTTCAAGATGGGATCATTTAGAAAATCATCTGAAAAGTCTGCTCTAATAAATAATATGCCTCTAATTTATAACCCCCCCACCCTTTTTTTGATTATACAAATGAACCAAGTCTTTTGGAAATGAATCCTCCCAATCCCAGGCAGAATTTTTGAGCAAATCTATTCTGCAGAGCTGCTGTGACCCCTGAACCCTGGCCCTGGGCCTCTTCTCAACCAGGGGGAGATGGTCAGTAGTCCACATTCCGCATGTTAGCCACTGTGGTGGCCAGGCGCCGGGGCAGGCCTTTGCTGACCTGCCTGTAGTCCTCAGGTTTGGTCTTCAAGAGTGTCACGATGTTCTGAAGGGTGCGGGATGGCTGCAGGCCCAGGGCATCCATCACGTTGATCAGGTAGTCTGTAGGGATGGGGAGCAGACAGACACAGCTCAACAGACTGAGCGCCAAGCTCACGGGATGATGTGGACTCTATCAAAGAAACTGAACAAAGAAATACAGAAGTCCACCCCGAACCCCCAAAATGCCGGTTGCCTGCTCTGCCCCAAGCAGCCAGGCCTTTACTCTGAGGGCTTTTCCAAGAGGATTAAACCTACTGTCAGCTTCGGGGTGCCTGGGTGGCTCAATTGGTTGAGCGTCCAACTCTTGATTTCAGCTCAGGTCATGATCTCAGGGTCATGAGATCAAGCCCTGCATCAGGCTCCACACTCAGCACAGAGTCTGCCTGGGATTCTCTTTCTCCCTCTCCCTCTGCCCCTCCTCCCTGCTTGCATGTGCTCGCTCTCGCTCTCTCTTTCAAATAAATAAATAAACAAAATCTTAAAAAAAGGAAAGGAAGAAAGAAAGAAAAGAAAAGAAAAAAAAAACCAACTCTCAACTTGGCCTGAATCAGGAATTCTAATTGAATAAAGGACTAGCTGTCCCCCACCCCCCACTACACAATCAGTTCTCCAGCTGGACCAGCTCACCCCTTCAAAGCTCTACACTAGGACTCCTGAGTTATTGGCCACACTCCTCAGCGGGCCCCACTGACCACATGGAGACCCTGAGCAGTCAGGGGACATGTGGGCTTATATGAGCAGCGACCAAGAGCTCCCAGCCCAATCCCCCCATGAAAACAAGGACCGTGTCTGAGGCGGGGGCCTGGTGAGCTGCAGGTTCTCACACTTCCCATTTCTCCCCGTGGGGTCCTAGTTAGAGACAAATTCCCAAGCCCATCCCAGACCACGTTGGTGAGAATCCAAGAGAGAATTCAAGGACCCTGTCCTTCTAATAAGAGCCCCACGACTCTAACCACCAGGCAAGCTTGGGCAACACCGGCAGAGCGGGGAAGGTGAAAACTGGTTTCCAAGGTCGGGGTGAGCCTGGTGAACCCCTCTTCTCTGAGTCCCTGCGTCCATCCGTCAATGCTGCATTGTCAAGAGGATGAAATGGACCAAAGGCCACAGGAGCACCTGATGTATCACAGGTGGTAAGAGTGCTACCCTGGGCAGGTCCAAGCCAGATGTGAGGGGAGCACCCCGCAGCGTCCTCTGGCTCCACCTTCATCCTGCCCTCCCAAGGGTGGCAGACGGCACCCCGCAGCAGGCCTCTGCTGACCTTCTGTCCACGGCCCTGGCCGAAAGGACCGCGGCTCCAGCCACGGCCAGCATCTTCCTTCATTTCTTCTGGAAGCCTGGCTCAGGGCAGGGCCCACGGGAGGTGTCTGCTCTGCCCTGGCGGGCGGGCTGACTCATGTCCAACTCAGGCTGAGCGGCTTCCCAGAAAGGGCGCCAGCAGGCGGCCAGGCACCTGTCGCCTGCTCAAGTTTATCCATAAAACTGAGCTCCGCTCGACCGGGAGCCCGGAGCTGTGAAGTGACAGCCCATGGTCTTCCATGACATTTTCTGTTGGGCCAGCACAGTTTTGGGTTTTGTTGTGAGGTTTCACTTGTCTTTAAGGCGGCCACAACCCTCCCCACCCCACTCCCTACAGCGTAACCGCCTGGCACCCTCCCAGCCCCTGGCCACGCTCGCCAGCACGGAAGCTCAGTAAGCCGGGGGGCCGGCTGGGGCTCCAAGCGCCGTGGCCAGCACATAGCGGCCGCTCCGTCAGTGCCGAACGGGGACCGGGCACCCAGGGGCAGCCAAACAGAGAGGGACAAATAATACGGGCCACTGGAATCTAGGGCCAACGGCCTGATCTCGCTCCTTCCGATTGCTTCTGTTCTCAGTGCTCCTGCCTGTACTAGCCGGCACCACCTACGGGCCCCCGAATCTCCTCCTCCTTCCTCCCCGAACACGGCCCAATGATGTGGTGAAAGCTGGCTTTCCTGTCTAACGGCTGAGAGCTGACTGTGAAGTCAGGACACCTGGATTCCAAGCCTGGCTCCATCACTGGCAGCCCTGGGACCTGGAGGAAAGCACCTCACTTCTATTTCTTCTGCAGCAAAGTAAGAGCCTGGTTTGGCCCTGTGGTCGTGCAGACCACAGCTCTGCCTGGCTCCCCAGGGAGCTGATCTCTGAGGCTCCTACCAGACTCTCCCCCACCACCCCAAGAGCTGCTGCAGGTGAAGAGCAGGCAGGTCAATGGAAGGGCACCAAGACACTGGGGCGACTCCCCTGCCACCCGCCTGTGGCACCCACAACCTCAGGACCCCGCCTGCAGGGGCAGGTGCCAGCAGGAGCCAGTGGGCATGTGCCCCTCCGACCTGGGGGGCATGCAGGTATTGCATGGAGCCTCGTACTTCAGCTGCCTCGGGCCTCCGTGTTCTTCCCAGCATGGAGGGTGGGGGGTGGGCTCCATCGTGCAGTGACCTCACAGTGGGGGCTCTGAAGATGGCCGAAGATGTGGGTACGAGGGCTTGCTCGGCGCCTGGCATGCCTCATGCATGGTGGCAGCCTAATCAGCGGCAGTTCGGGGAGGCAAGGCAGCAATGGTGAGTCTGTCGCACTCACTTCAACCCAGCTCATGGAAGCCCCGCTCAGGCGCAGCCTATCAGAATCCCCCATGACGTTTTTCAGACTACAGACGTCCAGCCTTCAACCCAGACTTCCGAGTCAGAATCTCTGGGGAGGAGGCCTAGAGAATCCGCATTTTTAACCAGCTCGGCAGCCAAGCCCAGAGCTGGAGGGCAGGGGCACTGACAGATGCGATGGGCCACAGCCGTCCCTCCCACTGCCCGTTCTGGGGGCACTCACCCATGTCGGTGGCCAGCTGCTTGGTGGAGTGCGGCGTCAGCTCGGGGATGTGCAGGATCACGTCGCAGTAGGTCTGCATCGTGGCTCTGGCAATGGAGCCCAGCCAGTTGTCAGCCATGTTGTCCAGCTCAGGTAATTCGTCCCCTGGGAAGGGAGAGGAGGTCACCAGAGACAACGCATATGCTTGGGAAAGTGCCACCTCCAGCAGCTTCTGCCCTCCAGGCGGCCAGGCCCACGACGGGCGGTGCCGTATGCCCACACACGCCAGGGGGCCACGGTCCCAGTGGGTAACACAGGGACAGAGAACAATTACGTCTTAGGCCAAGTGGTACTGACGGAGTATGAGGACGATTCAGGAGAGGATGCGGTCAGGTGAGGGGGAGCGATCTCTGCGTGCCCGAAGGCGGGGGACGCGGTGCAGCCACGCAGGCTGGGAGGGAGGGCAGGAGGGGGGCTCTGTGAGAGGGCAGGCAGCCCACGCCAGCAGAGACAGCGACGCTCGACACACCGGCAGCACGTCAGAAGTGAGACCCGGACAGGGCCATCCACCACGGACGAGCTGGGTGCTACCCAGCCTCTCAGAGCCCGACTCTGCGGGGCTGTGGCGGGAACCACGGGAGGCCCCGGCCTGGGCCTCAAGCATGAAGCGTGTGACACACTCTAGTGCTGCACACATGGTGACTCTCAGTGTCACATCACCTGTGGGGAAGAAGGAGTACGTATACCGAGCAGGGCTGGGGGAACAGGGCTGGGTCGCGCAGGGCACCCTGAGAGTCACAGGGACCCCATGTCAAACAGGCAATGACTGTGGGGCCCCAGCAAGGTTGTGAGAGCCAGTCAGGCTGGGGCGGGCTGATGCAGGAGGACGGAGCCGTCATCCTGGCCAGACAGGCCTTGAACTCTGGGGGCAAGGGGGCTGCCTGACATTAAAACAACAAAAAAAGTAGGGGGACGAGCGGAGAAAAAGAATCCATTTAGGAGAAGATAAGCAAAATGCCACTTATACCACCACCACCACCAATAACAATAATAATAAAAATAATAATGATAATAACACAGAACATAAAGCTACATGTCAAATACCATCCGTACACGGGAAAATGTAAATACCATCATGTTCAATGACGGGATGTCATGATTTATTCTTTTTAAAATTGTGACCTTGTTTTACATGTAGTATCTGTACAACAAACACAAACTAGAAAGTTAAAAACCAAAAACAGGATGGACATAACTGAGCAGAAGGCTAAGAACACATGGTCTAGGGCTTCCACCCTGGAAACGGAGGCTGGCCCGGTGGTCGTGTGGCCAGAAACGCGGCCAGGCACGGCAGCTTGTCCGGGGGATAAACCTCCTTCCCCAAGACATTGGCCCATAAAAGGATGAACCTACCAGGCCTGGGGCAGCACTGAGGGGTGGGGGACGAGGCGCCCACACGGGACTGAGGGTGGAGGGCACTCCCTTACTTGGTAACCGCACGAGTCCCATTCAAGACCCTGCCAGGTCTGCGCTGCCCTGGTCTGGGAGGCCCTGCCCCGACGGCACCCTCCGGCCGGGGGGCAGACAAGGCCCCTCTACACAGCCACATCAGGGCTGCAGCCAGGGCGTCGCCAAAGACTGATAGGAGCCCAGAAACGGGAGCTCATACCCGGGCTTCCCGAGCACGAGGGACAGTTTGTCGGATGCACAGGAGGAGAAAGGGCAGTCCAGGCAGACAGCACAAACACTGGTTTACAAAAGCGCCCAGGAGAAACGGCATGTGGGAGACGGTCCTGCTGCTGACTTACATGTGCACACAGATCTGCAGAGAGAGGCACCCCGGACGATCGTCCCTCAGGTGCTAGTAGGACTCTCGGGGCAGCAGATTTTTACTCAGAAAAGTTCTTAATTTTTAAAAATTAAGAAGAAAATCCTTTAGAGTGGCTGTAGTGTGAGCACGTGGGGGCAGAAGATGGGCCGCATGCCCTGACTGGGTGGGATTGAGAAGGGTCTCCAACCCCAGGCCTGGGAGGGGCTGGATCTCACCCCATAGGTTCCAGGGGCCCTGGGGGTTTTTAAGCAGGCCGGGAATAATTAGTCTGAGGGCAAGGACAAGCAGCAAGAGATGGGAGCAAAATATACAAAATGCAGTAGAGAAAGGAAATCTCAAGAAGGAGGGGTGTTAAAAAGACAGGCCGATGAAGTATCGGGCTCAGCTTTTGCATCTGATGGCAGGAATGGTCTGGGCCCGACCTTCCTGGGCCTCCCCACAGGGCCACTCTGTGCCAAGGCCCACCAGGCTGCCCCCTCTGCCTGGAACCCCCACCTCAGAGAAGGGAGCCTCCACGGGGCCCTCGCACCACACCCAGGCAGCACCCCTGCCCTGTGCCCAGTAGGTGCTGGCCACCTCCAGGGGACCCAGTCTCACTGAGGCCCAAACTCAGCAGCCCCACTGGGGGAGGGGACGTGGTGGGCACAGAGATTGCAGTTTTCCTGCAAATGCCCCTGCTATGACACACGCTGTGTGGGTGACCTCTGGACATGTCACTTCAAAGTTCCTGATGTTCCATTTCCTTGTGGGAAAAAGACTCGCAAAGATTTTCAAAACTCCCTTCTAACCACACTGCTTAGGAAAAGCCATTTATCTAAGCCCAAAGTTCCTACCAGTTGCTCTCCATCTAGTTCTTAAAACGTGCAAATGTTAACATGTTAGAAATCCCCTGGGTAATTCTTCCCAGTTTTCTGCATGTTTGAAATTTTTCATAATATGCTGCTGAAAAGGAGAGGGTAAAAAAAAAAAAAAGAAAGAAACACCTGGATGGGCTTGTTGTTGTTGTTTTCCAGCGCTGTTACAATTCTACTTTATGGCTGGAGTTTTTCCCTCCTAACAATGCCCAAAGCAATGGCCCAGCATAGAGTAAGCAATTAATAACACCTTGGTAAGTGAATGAATGACTGAAAACAACTGCAGTTTAGCTAAACCTGTATGTATTTTTTTTCCCGTGGGACAGGAAGGCTTTACACTCTCCCTGGTCTGCTGTAACAGACACAGACACAGCACCACTGTTTTCTTGCCCAAAAGTTTGAACTTGAACGTCAGCAGCATCAGTAAGAGATACATGATGGTGGGGCGCCTGGGTGGCTCAGTCGGTTGGATGTCCGACTCTTGGATACATGATGGTGAATAATACAATGCCTGGGATTTGACTTGAGTATTCTCGAAAAAAATAATGAGAGGAACGTAAGAAACAAGAAGCCATTCTGGAAGCCAGATGAGGAGTACCTGGGACTCCACTGTACTGGTCTCACACCCTGCATGACAGGCTTGTGTGCATGCGCACGTGTGTCAAACTCCAAAAATCCAAACTGTATAAACTGCTTTCCTCTGTGCTTGCCAATATTAAGTGTTAACACACATATATGTGTATATATGTAAATCTGTATATATTTTCAATATAGTCAATATGATAGGTTACAAAATGGCATACTTTCAGGGTGCCTGGGCGTCAGTTAAGAGTCCGACTCTTGATCTCAGGGTCGTGAGTTCAAGCCCTGCACTGGGCTCCACACTGGGCATGGAGCCTACTTAAAAAAAAAAAAAAAAAGCATACGCTACTTTCCTTTGCAGCCATTTGAGGATTACTAAAGTTATGCACTTCTTCCTATTTTTAGGTTATTTGAATGCCTTCATGTTATTTACTTATTTTTCCACGGGGTGTCATCTTTTTCTTACTGATTTGTGGGAACTTTTATAAAACAACTACCACCTATCAGCCGTGTTGCTATTTTGTTCCAGTCTGTCACATTCATCTTTCAATTTCCTTTAGTTTCTGGCTTTCATTTCAGAGTCTTCCCTTCCCTACCCCTGAGTGCCTATTCATTCATACTGTAGGTTTTACATGCTAAAAGTGAAATTTGTACAGAATTATCCTTTTTCCCAAAAATTATGAGTTCCCTCAATGTGTATGACCCTGTGAAACTCGCAGAGATTTTATTTGTATCATCTTCACAAATGATTTATGGAAATTTGACAACCATGCCTACTCTCTGTGGGATAAAAAGCCCAATGTATTGATTCGATCAAGTGTGTTGATTACACTGAACAATTCCTCTTTTATCCTCATTAATTTTCCTTTTTGAGAGGCGCCTGGGTAGCTCAGTCATTAAGCATCTGCCTTTGGCTCAGGTCATGATCCCAGGGTCCTGGGATCGAGCCCCACATCAGGCTCCCTGCTCCGCGGGAAGCCTGCTTCTCCCTCTCCCACTTCCCCTGCTTGTGTTCCTTCTCTCACTGTGTCTCTCTCTGTCAAATAAATAAATAAAATCTTAAAAAAAAAACCAAAACTTTTCCTTTTTGATTTGTCAAAGCCTAAAAGAGAGGTGCACGATGTTCTCAATACTTATGTGGTTTTCTCTTTCAAAATTATAAAATTTTAGAATTACACTACCAGTTTAATGGGATAGGATAACCAAGCTGGCATAAAATATATCAATAAATCACTTTCCTTTTGTGTAATTTCCATATTTAGTTTTAATTTTCCATATTTCAATTTATTTTAATTAATTTCAATTTTTATAGTTAATATAATTTGCTAATAAAAACTTTTGTCATATGGACAACGTAACCAATAAAATGTAATATATACCTAAATATAAAATTGATTTTTATTTTACATTTAAAAACAAAAGCAGTAATTCAGCTTTAATTACAACTTGGATTTCAAATGTTTATCAAATGTACTAAAATATGGGGGCGCCTGGGTGGCTCAGTCATTAGGCGTCTGCCTTCGGCTCAGGTCATGATCCCGGGGTCCTGGGATCGAGGCCCACATTGGGCTCCCTGCTCTGCGGGAAGCCTGCTTCTCCCACTCCCCCTGCTTGTGTTCCCTCTCTCACTGTGTCTCTCTCTGTCAAATAAATAAATAAAATCTTTTTAAAAAAATGTACTAAAATATGTTTGGATGATCTAGCCAAAAAAAAAAAAAAAAAAATTGTTCTTATTCTACGTCTGGCAGCTCCTCGCTCACACCCCTCAGTGCTATCTGACGTGTAAACGTACCTGACTGTCACAGGCTCACTGTGGGATCTGCCTTTTATCAGTGTTAACGGGCCACTTTGGTCCCATTTGTTATTGTTTGCTCTGATTCAACGTCATTGCCTTGCTTTCTTTTTATTTGCATTTACATGGGATGCCTTTTAGCATCCCTTTAACTTTTCAATGTGATTTTTTCTCAGGGTGGTACCTTCTCATAAGCTGCTGAAATCTTTTCTATATATACCACGTGATTTTTCTGTTTGCTCAGCCTTACAAAGGGAGGCCTATAATATCTCATATTAGGAATAAGAGGATTTTTGATCAGAAAGTATGTGGTCCCTGTTCAAACCTGTCAGTGCCCAGATAATGGGAAAAAGAAATAGTTTTTTTTTTAATTTTATTTACTTTTTGAGAGAGAGAGAGAGAGAGAGAATGACAGAGAGCATGAGAGAGGGGAGGGTCCAAGGGAGAAGCAGACTCCCCGCTGAGCAGGGAGCCTGATGCGGGACTCAATCCCGGGACTCCAGGATCATGACCTGGGCCGAAGGCAGTCGCTTAACCAACTGAGCCACCCAGGCGCCCCAAGAAATAGTTTTAATTACTGTATTTTCACCTTGTCAGTTTAGAGACCCAGGAGCCCTGGGAGAGCTGGGAACAAGTTCTGGCCAGAGGCATCTGGAAAGGAAACATCACTTCTACGGTGAAGAGTTCATGTTTGTCCTAACAAGCAAAATTGTTCTTAAGGTGCCGCTTTACTCGGCACGTGGTCCGTAGAGAGAGGGCTCGCACTGGCCAAGTGGGACCCTTGCCCCAAGAGCTTGCTTCCACCTCCAGTAAGTACATGTGACCTGGGGCCCTCCTGCCCCTGCCTCCCCAGCTGAGGGGCATCGGTGGAGTTCCTCCCCAGAGACGCTCCGCACACAGTGAGATGTCCCTTCCCTAAGCCACTCTGTCCTGCAGAAGCTCCCCAGGGGGATAACAGGTGGAAACCCCATGTTTGCATGGGGCTACAGCGAACCCGCCTCCTGGCTCTGTCAGGCCCCTCTCACCTTGCTCAGGAGGAAAGGGCAGCTTCCCAGCGTGCAGGGCCAGCTCCAAGGCAGAGTCCTCCTGAGTCACAAAAGGCTCAAGATTCAGGGGGAGGGACATGATATACTGCCCGATCTGAAACAGAAGAAAACACTTTCAACTCCACATTGCCACATACAGGTCATTATTTCTGCAGTACATTCGTGTGAAGGCAAACAGGGGACAGACAAAAAAAAGCACAAGGCCTGGGGCAGCCCCAACTCTGATCTTTCCAGCGAGTGTTAATACTGCTATGACAGGACCTTACAAAAATCAATGGCAATTTGCATGTACATCACACATTCATCCTCACACTAATGACCCCACTATTCTTGGAATGCATTCAACGCAACCACTACCTCAAATGAGATAATGGACACCAACAAGCGACTGTGCAAATAAATATAAATTACAACTATTCATGGATGCAAAACCAGGAAGATGCTAATGTCAACAGGTGCACAGCCAAGCACGAATGCGAATCCTATCTTCTGGACTTGACTGTGGGTCTTGCCTTTAGAAGTGATCTAAGAGAAGGAAGGAAATTTTTTTGGGGAAAAAAAGCCATTTGTAATTATAAATTAATTTGGAGGGAAAACTGTACTGTTTTCATAATACAGACTCTAGAAATAAAGATGGACAACGCCTTCTTGGCTGGTGGGGAATCGCAAAAGACAGGATTACGAGACATTTGGGATGAGCCCACAAATAATACAATGTTTGTCATGTGTTTGTCGGATGCACATGACTGTCATCATGGGTATATTTTATTTTTTATTTTTATTTTTTTTTATCACGGGTATATTTTAGATACCACTTTCTATTAAAACCCCTGTTTTGTGTTTTAAGGTAGTGTATGTTTTTGTTTCAAAATAAGGCTGATTTTCAGGTTATGACAACATACCGCTTTTGTTTTTGTTTTAAAAAAAAAAAGGTCTTTGAGCCTGTTTTTTTTTTCTTGGTTCTATATTTATTCTGTACATTTAAACTTGATTCTGATTCTGTAAACTACAATTCCGAGGATTATCCAAGTAAGATCTTCCCTCCTGGCCTCACACACACCTACATGGTAGCAGACTTGCAAAGTCTCCCAGCCCAAAGGGAGATTCCAAACATTTCCAAACACCGAGTGTGGGTTGGTTGTACTTAAGTCTCAACATCCCCCGGTCCATTATGCTAACGAAACAGGGTGAGTTTGCTCACCCCCTTTAAGGAGGTGATGAGATGGATGGTAAAATAAATTAAATCGGCATTTTTTCCTTTGCATTTACTTAGTATAATCTCTTACTCAAACTAGGTATGTGGGCCACTTTCCTCACTAGTAATAACCGCCACCATACACTTCAGCTTGAAAATGGCAACAAATGCATCATTTTTCCACAAGGCTGGAGGAAAAGAAGGATGCTGGTTTCTGGATTTGGGACCTCTCTGTTCTAATTACATGTGGCAGGCGCTTCCTGAATACCTACTATGCACAAGGACCCTGGGGGATACTCCTGTGTTTGGTACAGCTTTCATCTGGGGCCATAACCTTCTGGCTAAATGCACACACCCAGTTTTATGGGCAATGAAGTGTCAGGATCATTATACCTTGCATCTACGTTGTTTTTCATTTTTCAAAGCATTTTCTCCTATTGCGCCCCTCCATAATGCCCATGCGGCTCTGTGTAGGTTCAGAAGGCATTCACCGACGAGGCAAAGTGTTGTTTAGGTGCAAAATTTCAATAATCTGACATCTCAAACTTCAACTGGTTGGTTGAGCTTGTGAGGACTGCTGCGGTTCCTAGACAGATCCCACGACTCCAGGTGTCCCTCGGGAGTTCTGTCCATGTTCATCTTTCAGCAATCAATGTGGAAAGGGATGCTTACCAGTGCGCCTGAGGATATTTGTCTACTATTCCCACATATTCAATAAATACTCCTTGATATCCGGTTTGGGTATCAAACTCAGTGACACAGGAAAAATGAAGAGCTTTGTGGTCAGATGGACTTGGGTTTGAGTTCTGGCTCTACTGCTGTGTGACCTTCCTGGTGTCATCATCTCTGACAGGAGGATGATCTCATACTTACTTCAAAGGGCTGTGCCAAGGAGGAAATTCATGTGTGATACATGCATGAAGCACCTGGCGTCCTAACAGAGCGGCCGAGGGATAAGCAGCCCCTCTTGCATTGCCCAGAGCCTCACTGCTTGCCTGTGAAACACTACCACCAACCAGCTCACACTGTTGTTGTCAAGACAAAATTCTGTGTAGACCACATGCCACCTCATGGCACTGATAAAAGCCTTCACCGTCCTTACACACAGTGCGTGTCCGGTAAGTGCTCACTTCCTGAGTTCAGGTCATCAGCCCTCAGGTACAATCCTTAACTCGTGGGGGGTCATGGCAGGTGGACAAGGGCCCTGGCCTGGGGACAATCCGGGCCTCCCCTACTCCGCCAATATCTCAGTTTCCTCAACTGTAAAATCATCCAATACCTCTCCAGTCCCTTCCAGCAACATCATTTCCTCAATCCATTTAGACTGTAACGCATAGTGTCTCAGTTCTAAAAATAAGATGATTCCCATTGGTTGTAAGAACCAACCCACATCTTAATAGTTTCATCAGTACCGGTTTATGGGGTAATGCCCTGGGAGACAGGAGGAAAGCGACTGCCATTTTGAACTCGACACGGCTCCCAATGAGCAGAGAGAACAATGCCATCCTCCATGCTACCGCCAATGGGAATCACCAGACACTTCTGATTGTACAAGAGTAACTTGTAAAATTTCTTTGGATCTCTTATAATAGAGTCATAACTTACAAAGCAGTGGGTTCTAAAGTGACAGCCGTAGGCAGAGGAAATTGCTTAACTCAGAATTGCTCTGGAGAATGTCAGAAGTCACCCGCAGTGTGAGGTCCCCGGTGGCTGGAGTCCTCTACTCCCACCTGGTACTGAAGAGCAGCCAAGCCAGACTGCAGGAAGGAGTGACAGGAAAGGCCACGTGCAGGGGGCTGTCGATTCCCAGGGGTGAAATGAGAAGGAGGAAAGGACTCCAAGTGCCCTGCTCCCCTGTAGGGTTTATTCTGTTCTTTGTTAACATGGAGCCTCCAGAACTACAATTCTTAAGAGATTTCTTTCCTGCTGTGAAATTACCCATGAAAACACTCCACACAGGGCCTGGTGCAAAGCAGGTGTCACTAAAACACTGGCTGAATTTGAATTCAGAACTACATACACACTGTTCCTCTGAAAAGTCGTCGAGAAGAATTTGCCCACCTGTGTCCTCTCCTCCCAAGCCAGAATCCCCTGTGTGCACTCACGCTGGGATGCCCTTACGTACCGGCCACACCTCGCACTGGGAGAGAGGGAGGAGGCGTATGAGTGTGTTAGGTTTTGAAATCAGCTTGTGTTTCGTCAGCTGACTGAATAAGGAAGTCAGCTGCCTTTCCTTAAAGTCCTGGATATGGAAGGAAATTACCCAAAAGCAAAGGTTCAGACAGCACCAACGTGGTAATGACTACTTTCCCCGAAGGGCCAGAATCCAAAGACAAGGCAGGGTCCGCAAGGCTACAACTGCCCCGGAGCAAAGCGCCCAGAAGCTCTTACATTGCTGATGTACTCCAGAGGCGTGAGGCTGAAGGTAGGCAGGTCGTCGGTCAGCGTCTCACCAATGCCTGCTGTGCTCCAGCTCTAGGGCAGGAAGGAGAGAAAGCGATCAAGATCACGGAAGCCAGGAGGCCCGGGAAAGCACCCCACGCCCAAAAATCCTCGAAGAATGCAGCCTTCCTAGAGGTGTCTTTGCTCAGAGACGGCCTTGGGAATTGTCACTATTCAACAGACGAGGGATTTCTCACCAAGTCATCACCCTGAAGCCTGCCACCAAGAAAATAATCCTTTCTCTCTCCGCATTCCCACAGACCCATCAAATGGGAGCTCCTGCCTTCTCAACAGAACTATCTGGTGAGAAACGATCCCGTTTGTTGCTCCCACTCAGACCGTGAAGCGAAGAGCTGGATACCCTGTGGTCTGGGTTTCTCTACTCGGGCGGGCACACCGGGTTAAGAGCTGCTGGGCGCAGCTAGCCTCACTAACTCCTGGGTCTTCAGCACTCTAAAGAGACTAGGAGCGCCCCAAATCCTCCACAGAGACCCCACGTAAATCCCTATCTCGGGAGGGAGGCCTGGGAAGCCCCTTCTGGCTGCAGAAATATCCAAACCACATTCATCCGCACTACTTCACTGCTTTTATTTCCACCTGCCTCCTAGATCTATTTCTCAACTGATTCAGACCTCAGAGGGAAAGGGATGGGAAGGAACGTCCAAACCCCACCAGCTGCCCCTTTGTCCTCTTTGTGATCCCTCTGTCTGGGGAGATGTTCTTCCTTCCGACATTTAAAATACCGAATGTCGGGGCGCCTGGGTGGCTCAGTCGGTTAAGCGGCTGCCTTCGGCTCAGGTCATGATCCCAGGGTCCTGGGATCGAGCCCCATGTCCGGCTCCCTGCTCAGCAGAGAGCCTGCTTCTCCCTCTCCCTCTGCCTGCCACTCTGCCTACTTGTGCTAGCTCTCTGTCAAATAAATAAATAAAATCTTTAAAAAAATAAATAAATAAATAAATAAAATAAAATACCGAATGTCTACGGTATCTCTGTGTGAGCTTTCCCAGCGGTCTCTCTGGAGTCCAGCAAATTACCAGCACCCACATGGTTACAGAGTTCAGCTTGGCACACCTTCACACAGAAATCTAGTTTCTTAATTCCAACCCGAGTCATCCTAAAGCCAGCCTGGAAAGCAAGGCTCTTTCTGGCTGCACTCCTGGAGTGACCCCAGGTCACGCTGTAGCTGCTCTCTGCAGCCACCTGATGCCATCGGGTTGCTTGATCCTTTAAGCAACGTTCCAGGAATGTAATGACCACGTCCACCCCTGGGCTCCCGGCCCAGCCTAAGCTTCAGCTGCCCTCCCCACGTTCCCCAGCACCAGCTCAATTCTAATTTTCTTTGCTTGGGACAAGTTCTTTCCTTCCCCACCTCTGCCCCTAGTTTTCTAAACTCCTCGTTCTTGCTCGAGAATCCTCCTCTGTTTCAAAATAGCCCACTTTTCATCAGTTGACTCCCACCCCATGGAGAAGAAACACTGTGATCACCCACACGTACTGAGTGCCCGTGATGTGCAGAGCCTTGTGCCCTGCTTGGTGGAGAGGAGACAAAGAAATGTAAGACTTGGTGCTTGCTCTCCAGAAGCTCCCTGGGAAACCAAGACCCCACAACACACTCCCGTTATATACCCCAGCATGTCCCTCCCCCCGCCGTGCACACACACACAGGCTTCCACTTGGAAGTTCTCCGTGGCAGAGGCAAGGTGTGATACTGTAAGAGTTCAGAGGAGCGAGGGCTCAGGGTGATTACAGGAGGATTGGGCTGCAGGATGGCTGGGCTGCAGAGAGGAAAGACCAGAAGGAGAATGCATAGCTCTCAGACAGTGGGCTAAGAAAGGGCTTTCTTTTCTTTTTCAATTTTTTTATTGTTATGTTAATCACCATATATTACATCATTAGTTTGTGATGTAGTGTTCCATGATTCATTGTTTGTGCATAACACCCAGTGCTCCACGCAGAGTGTGCCCTCTTTAATGCCCATCACCAGGCTAACCCATCCCCCTCCCCTCCTCCCCTCTAGAACCCTCAGTTTGTTTTTCAGAGTCCATCTTCTCTCATGGTTCGTCTCCCCCTCCGACTTACTCCCCTTCATTCTTCCCCTCCTGCTATCTTCTTCTTTTTCTTTTTTCTTAACATATGTTGCGTTATTTGTTTCAGAAGTACAGATCTGTGATTCAGCAGTCTTGCACAATTCACAGTGCTCACCGTAGCACATATCTTCCCCAATGTCTATCACCCAGCCACCCCATCCCTCCCACCCCCCAACCACTCCAGTAACACTCAGTTTGTTCCTGAGATTAAGAATTCCTCATATCAGAGGTCATATGATACATGTCTTTCTCTGATTGAAGGGCTTTATTTTCAATAAATAAATTGCAAGAGAGTGAGAGAGAGGAGGGGGGGAAGGGAATGGAAAGGTAACCTGTAGCTCATAAAAGACACATGGACCAATCCCTACGTGCAGAACGAACCTCGATCCTGAGTCAAACAGTGAAATCATGACTTTTATGACAACTGAAAATTTGAACACTGAATGGTATTAAGGAATCATTGCCACCTGAGGGTGATTTGGGTCCTATGATTATTTTTAGTGTTGTTATACTTTAGAGAAGGGATAATATATACGAGACGGACGGCCAGGAGCTGATAGTGTCTAAGAGGGGTGATGGCGACACGGGGTTCGTTATACTCTTCTGCCCACTCTTGTGTACGTGCGAAAACGTCCCTAATAAAGTTCTGAAAGACAGACTATTCTCCGGGGCCTGGGGAGCCAGGCAAGGGTCCTGGGTGGTGGAGACAAAATCAGAGTGGTGCTTTACGAAGACTGACGCAGCACCTCGGGAGGACTGAGGGTGGGGAGGGAGGTGAAAAGCTGAAGGAATGGCTGGGATAGGAGAAGCCCAACGAGGACAGGGCCATGGAAACGGGCGGGAGATCTCTTTAAAACGAAGGGGTGGGGCGCCTGGGTGGCTCAGTCGGTTAGGCGGCTGCCTTCGGCTCAGGTCATGGTCCCGGGGTCCTGGGACCGAGCCCCACGTCCGGCTCCCTGCTCCGCAGAGAGCCTGCTTCTCCCTCTCCCTCTGCCTGCCACTCTGCCTGCTTGTGCTGTCTATCTGTCGAATAAATAAATAAAATCTTTAAAAAAAAAAAAAAAAAAACGAAGGGACAATGCCACGTGGTGGTGAAATCATTGGCAAAGAGAGCTGTGGTGGAGGGGGCAGAGACGAGAAGGCCGGGGAGGCAGAGGGGGGGACAGGGACGGAGCCTGCGAGCACGGGAGCGACGCCTCAGGGCTGGGCTGCAGGGAAAGAGCCATGTCCCCCAAGCACACGCAGGGGACGAGCACCGTGGGCCGGCGGCCCCGGGAAGGCTCCATGGGGAGACAGGAGGGTGGCCAGGCAGAGGGGGAGAGCAGCCACAGTGGAAGGGGGTTTGCAAGAAGGGCGGGTGGACAGGGGACAAACTAGGGAGGTGCTCTGCAAGTAGGGCGACCGGGAAATGCTGCAGGGTATTTTTTAATTGTTCAAAATTTATTGAAAAGTTCCTTCATACGGGCTTTTCTCTCCCATCTGTCACCAGATGATGTGGGCAAACGTCAACAGTCGATTCTGAAATGGAATATGGTGTTGGTTTATATTCTTCAGATGTGAAAGGGTAATACAATTTACTGGCAAACATTAAAAGCAAACACTGAATGATCAGGGTTTAATTTTCAAATCCTTAGGGCCGAAGTGTTTGCCTTTGTGTTGTGTGCTTTCCTCCTGGCAACTCTGGGAGAGCTCCTCCTAATCTCTGAGCTGCCTGTCTCCATTCCCAGGGCCCCGTGGGGTGTCGTGGCACAGCCTGAGTGAGGAGGCAAGATTCAAGCAACCAAGAGCCCAACCACAGAGTGAGGCGGGTGGATGAGCAGTGGGAAGAGCTGAGCTTCCAGAACAGAAGGTCAAGATGTTAGGATCTGGGGTGGGGGGATGGGTGACACAGGTGAAGGGGATCAAGAGCACACTTTTCGTGAGGAGCACTGAGTCGGCGACACAGTTGTTGAATCCCTAGACTGTACATCTGACACTCACATAACACTGTATGTTAATTACACTGGACTGAAAAAGAGGTAAAAGAAAAAAAAAGATCCTGGTTCTTAACATCCCCATGAATCACTTGTTTTATCCTACAATACACATGAAATCGTTTCTAAACAACAATGACATCACTACTAGCAATAAAATGACTGGATGAAGTTAAAAATAATTTTTTTTAAGCTCTAAGAAAAATCAAGCAACCAGCTCTGGGGGCTGAGGACCGGAAGTATAAAGAATGCTAATCCCCTCATCTTTCAGAACAGCTCCAGCAGTACCAGCAGCTACGGAAAATGGAAGGGTGACTAACCAAAAACAAAGACCCCGGCCTCTTAACGGTTTTCATAATCCTTTTTGTGCAACTTTGGAGAGATCTTCTGGGCGCTGATGCCTTTTGGGGGAAGAACCTATTATCTCAGGTTCCACGATTCCTTTCATTTCACTTCCTTTCTCCCTCTTCTAGTCAAGTTCAAATAAATGTTATATTGTGTACATTTTGGTTTTTAAAAAAATAGCACGTGTAGTCCAGTTCCATTTCCTCTACGGATCTATCTACCCATTGGTGCCCATCCAGCCTCCAACGTGGGCAGGAAGGGGTGTCTGGGGGATGAGCACCATGTGTTCGCACGGATTTCTATGTTGTGGGATTCTGAAGGGAGTTATTGCTGTTTTCATTGTACTATCCTGTACTGCCTGAATTTCTGAAAATGAGTACGTGCAATTTTTATTTTAAACAACTGTCATTCCTCTTTAAAAATGAGCACTCATTAAGCATCTTACTCTGTGGCAGCTAAGTTCTATCATCTTTGAAATGTCATGTAATCCTCATACACCTGCATGGTCAGAATCAGTGTGTCCCCATCTAATGAGATGAGGCTTACGTGGGAAGCTGATCCAATGGAACCATGCCAGGGATATCCCTTCTGCCACACTGTGACAGGGGCGGCTTTCCTCCAGTTTCGCCCCCCTCCTCCACCGCCCCCCCCACCCACCAGAAACACAGAATCTGACTGCGGTGGATCCCATGGCATTCTGCGGGAAAATCACAAAGAATGAAAATCATGGAATTTCAGGGGTAGAAAGAACTTTGAAATCATGTAGTCCAACCCCATTGTTTCATGGATGGGGGTTCTGAGATCCAGAGAGATCCACAGACTCCAACCAGGTCATACAATGAAGAAGTGAGTGGCCCTTGAGCCCTGGTCTTGTATGCTTTCCAGAAGGCAGCAGGAAGCAAAGAACTTGTAATCATGCCTAAAGGGTTCTTGTTGCCTCCTAAAAGGATCTCCTGGTTATTAAAGACCCATAACTGGATCTTTCCCAAATCCTATCCCAGAAATCCAAATGGCAGTGAAGAGACCAGAGCCACGGAAGTCACAGCAGGTAGAGAAGTGACTGATGGGTAACCCCTTGAAAGGAGTCAGGACAAGCAGAAAAGGGTCCATGATGAGGGAAGGGAGGTGCTCCGGGAATAGCCATAGAAAAAAGGCATCAAGGACAGAAAACTGCAGAACCCCTTAAACCCCTGTCAAAATCACCAGTTCAGATCTGGTAAGGCACTCTCCTGGGTGAAGTTCCAGAACCAATGCTCATGAAAAGAATGCAATCTCCCGGGACAATTACCTCCTCTGACCTGCCCCAACCTATCCAGTGGCACATAATCTCCCTCACTTCTCCCTGAGAGGGCACAGCTACACTGCTCCGAATGGTGAAAGTTAATCAAGCAGTAATAATAATCCCAGGAAGCAGGATGAAAATAAGACATCACGGTGACTCCAATTAAGATAAGAAATTCTTGCTAAGCAGTGAGTTGCAAGGGAACAGTGAGTCTGTACAGTGGGACTTTTAGCCAGGAGAGTTAGAGTGTTTCCTCCTAAAGCTCCTGGGGGGTCGGGGCAGGGGGCGGTGCCCAATACTCAAAACTGCCCGGGGAAGGAGGCAGCACCCAGGGGGATATCTGCGGTCTCGGAAAACTCACATCCATCTTGGAAACGAGCAGCAGCTGCTGTTTGATGCGCAGGAAAACGGAATCGAAAGCCAGCTGGTGGGCCTGCTGATTAAGCCGAGTCAGGGCCGTGCGAGACGCAGACAGCAGGTTGTGGTTACTTGACCCTTTTTCCTAAGACGAAAAAATGCAAAAGGCTGTGAAGGCCTGGCTCTAACCAAGGTTATCAGCTAGTTCAACATTTTGAAAAGCGCTTGGGAGGAAGACAGTGAGGGGGTGGGTCCATACAGTCATGGTTCCCAAGCCCGGCTGTGCCCTGGCATCCCCTGCGGAACATGCCGGATTACAGGTGCACACGCCCCGCCTCAGAGCCACTGAATCAGAGTCCAGCAGGGTTCTGGAGCCCAGGGAGCAATGTTTTTAACTCACTTTTTCACGTAATTCTGATGCAACTGCTAACACAAGCTCATGGACTGGCCGTTTAGGAAAAATTAACTGATGACTGTCCCTCAGGGATAGAGGCAGAGGGAGAAAATGATCAGAAGTGTCAGGTATAAACAAGAGTGAGGGACAGGAGCCTGATTCCCAGTGAGGTCAGTTCAGTTACACTTGGCTGTACAGCAGACTACGCATAACCTATATGAGTCCCGAGGAATTCTAAGCAGCCTGAGAAAATACAGAGATGGAAAATGTAACCTTAGTTTTGCTATTATAAATGAACCGATTACAACAAACTAAACCAGATCAGCAATAAAGATAAACAGAGTTGCTTTAACCTAATCACGGAAGCATGGATGAATGAACCTGCACAACTGTTTTAAGAAGCGTTTGTCAAGCTCCAATGCAGCAACTGGCAGGCCAAAGTGCACAGCGATGGGGAGACCGTGTGAGGGCAATGATGAAGCCTCAGATACATCCAGAGGCTCACGGTACAGTCACCCCCAGAGCTCGAGGCCCATTAGGACGCCCTGAGATTGCATTTCGTGCCAAGGGAATGGCAATGTCTCCTCTATCACCAAGACAGGTGGGGGGATGGTTCTGGAAAGGATGTTACAGCCTTTTTAGGATCCTGGGGCCATTTGAGGGTTGCCGTGTGGTTCACTCAATGTGTTGGGAGGTTCTTCCATCCCTGGAGCCCCCAAAGGGCCCAAATCTCAAAGTCAAGGGCAGCACTGTGATAGACATCCTAAGAGCTTAAGCTAAAGGGACAGCCAGAAGGGAACACTTATCTTCAGGTCCTCCTGCTGCCATGAGGAGGATCAACTTCCCCATGGCAGAGTTGGGGGCCTCCTTTGTGGGTTCTGCCCACTATCGGGTGGTCCACATTCTGGTCCCCGCTCTGCCATTCAGTAACTGGGGCCTATCCCTGCACTGGGGCCAGGGGCTACCTAGCCCCACCCATCCTGCTGGCAAATCTGACTCTGGAGGGATGTACAGCAAGCCCATGTGGCCACACCTCTAAAGTCATGCTCTCCACGCAGAGGCTCTACTGCCTTGTGTCAGTAAGAGAGCTCCACTTCACCAACGCCTACTCCTGTATGTCCATTCGTTCCCACCCAGTTTAGTTTATCAGCTCCTTAAAAAGCAACATAAATGAGACCGAGAAGAGGCAGTGGGGCGCACTGCAGACTGCAGCCCACACTCAGAGCCAGAGAGCCTGGATCGGGGAAAGGGTGACAAGAATGCCATCCATCTGGTCTCATACCTTGAGGGTATATAGTATTTCCATTAAACTGGCATATTCAGCAGGGTTCTCTTTCTGGAGATAATTATATTCTTGCCATGGGTTCTTGGCAGAGCTCTTCTTGTCTGTCAAGATGCTATCTTGAAACCCGGCCAGGCTCCGAGGGCTGTAGGAGTCAGAGAGGTACTTGCCGGCTGTCGACAAAATCCTGCAATGAAAGGGATGACCGTTATGCCCCGAGCTATTTGTACGGAACTTTCCTCTGGGAGCAGTTTGTTCCTTCCTAAATCCCAGGATATCCTTACAAGGCGAACTGATTTCAGGTCTGCTTTCTAAGAAAAGGAAGACCTCCTTTGTCGCTGAGGAACCAGCTGGACCTCGGGTGCACGAGAGACACCAGGTTTTTCTAGTTCCTATTTGACACTCGGGCCACTGGCATCTGCCACCTTCCGAACACGACAGACCGCCTACACGGGGCAGTCATCAGTTGACTACGATCTGGGATACTGTGCATTTCCCATGAAGCCCTTTCTGGCTCTGGGAGCATCACTGTGTGGAACGGAGCCAAGGGGAGCCACCAGCGCCTCAGCCACAGCGGCACAGACACAGTGGCCGCAGAGCTGGTCCCGGGAGAGCGGGGGCAGCAGCTCGAAGCACGCCTCTAGCCACAGGACTCACTGTCACATCATATAACTGGGCCGGTGTGGGCTTCGGGTGCATCCATCCCATAAGGTTTACTTTTGTGGTTTAGGTGCCACAGAGAGACCTACTGAGAAGCAAGCACTGTCCCATTTCTCTGAGGAGGAAAAGTGCCTGGAGGAGGTTCTAGGTGACGACCAATGTCTAGGGCTTGAATCTTCTCTCTCCAACAAGGACGGCCTTCCCTGATGGGTGCTGCAAGTCGTCCACTGTTTTCCCTAAGCCCAGCTTGACCGTCCAGCGTACACACTTGAACGTGCACAGAACCATATGAACATAGGCAACCAGGAGGACAGACATTCTATTACATCCCTGACCCCTCCTTGACCATAACTTCTCATGAAAAAAAATCACCTTGGACCCGGCAGCTTTTAGGCTGAACTCACTTCTTAAAAAAACAAGTCCAGTGAACCAGTCAAGGAAAAAACGGTGGGGCCTCAGGAACCAGTGTCTCTGCCACTAAGTTATGGTTCTCCCCATTGCTTACGCCTCCAGGTGACTTCGGCTGGGTCTTCTGTCTGCCAAACTGTGGCCTGTTCCTGCCACCACCCTTACTTCCTAGTCTTCACTATTTGTGAGGACCAAACAGGGTGCTCTTCCCCTCTGAATTCCTAGCACCGAGCACAGGGCCTGGCCCATGGCGTGTGACCCTGGGTTTGGCGAGCAGGAAGCTGGGAGCTGCCCTCTGGGAAATCAGCTCCCCCTGGCAGGTCACGGCCATATGTGCCTCCACTCGGTCAGCTGGGGGGAGACTGGCACCAGTCTGCCATCCGCGCTGAAGAAAAATAGGTATGCCAGAAATGTTTTAAGTATTAAAGATTACTGTTTAAAATGTCAGAATATTGTGCTCTAAAATAAGAACCAGGGCACCTGGGTGGCTCAGCTGGTTAAGTGTCTGCCTTCGGCTCAGGTCATGATCTCAGGGTCCTGGGACCAAGCCTCATGTCTGGGATCGAGCTTCTCCCTCTGCCCCCTGCTCGTGCTCTCTCTCTCAAATAAATAAAATCTTTAAAATAAAATAAGAACCAAATCTAAAAAAAAAAAAGTCGGAATAAATACAGTTCCAACCCTAAGGAAAGAACAGTATCTTTTCCTCCCAGCCTCCTCTTCATTCAGACAGATACCATTAGATGAACTAATCATCAGACTCAGATCTCCTAGGATGTGTGTTTACTAGTACTGTGAATGAAACCTTACTGAAATGAACACTTGGGTCTCCTGGGTGGCTCAGTCAGTTAAGCACCTGCCTTCAGCTCAGGTAATGATCCCAGGGTCCTGGGATCGAGCCCCGCATTGGGCTCCCTGCTCAGCGGGAAGCCTGCTTCTCCCTCTCCCTCTGCTAGTGTTCCCTCTCTCACTGTGTTTCTGTCAAGTAAATTTAAAAAAAATTTTTTTTTTTTTTAAATGAACACTATTTTTTCTCACTCACAAAGAAACATTTTCTCTTCACTGGAATGGGCTGTAAGGAGGTCTTGGGGATGGCAGATAATTAAACAGTCCTCACCCTCAAGAAGCTCAGAGATTAACGGGAGAGTCCAACCTGTACCAATGTGCTAACGGCTGTGTGGGGAGACAGCAGTAAGTACGCACAGAGGAGGGAGAGACTAATGTCACACTTTCATTTGCTTCCTCATTTCCTTTCATGAAAGGTTACCCAGTTCTTTACAAGCCATGGAAACTTGTAAATTTATATTGGATCCCCCAAACCTGATCTTCCCACTGAATTGTCCCACTAAGACCTTATCCTGGTGAAAACACCACTGTGCCAAAAGTCAGTGATGGGTGCCGTGAGAGTATAGAGGGGCCATGCCTATTTCCCTGTATTTCACCCGACTTGCCCAGTGCACCAGAAAGCCCTCCAGTGGCACTCAGCCCATCAATCACAAAACGATCCCTTTCTGCAAGGAGGTGATCTTAAGAGCCCCAAAGCCAATGTCACTCATGTTGCTGAAGTAATCCGGAGTGTTCTGAGCTACTGCCTTTGCCACCTTGGGGTGGGGGGTGTGGTCCTTGGGCCAAGTCTGTGTTCCGCAGGGGAGACTGAGGGGAGATTGACAGGCAGATAAAATAAGCTTTATAGGCAGATGTCACACCCGTGGCCTCCCTAATAGGAACACAGATGGTGACTGTCACTCTTTTCCCTTTCCAGGATCAGCACTTCCAAAATGATGTCACCTCTTAAAGAGACTCCCTTGGATACGCCCAGTTGGTTCTCATCTCAAGCCAAAGCTCGGGTCAGACTTTCAGCTTCTCTGGGCTACAAAATGCAGATGGAGAGGCTCATCCTGTATCTACCATGACCTGTTCAGCTTCCTAACGAGAACCTTCTTTTCCTTTTAGAATGTAATATTCACCTCATTAAAAGATTAAGGAAAACCGGTATATCCTGATATGGAAAGATGTCTGCTGTACACATGCAGAGAAACCCAGGTCCAGGGTGGGACACTAATTTGTGAGAAGGACAGTGTGGGCAGTGCAGGGGTGACACACTCTGGACAGCTCAGCTGCCTCATGGTTCCGTGACCTCAGACGCAGCTATTTCCACACATCATTTCTTTTACTTAAGTTACTACCTGTGCCAGACGCCATGCCGCAATGTCCCTTTGTCTGTAAAAATGCGGATGAACAGTACCTACCTCTTTGGCCACCGGGAGGATCAATGACTCAATTCCTGTAAAGTCCTTAATATCAGAGCTCAATAAATATTATGGGTAGGGGCAGATGTTCATAATGTTTCTTCTAAAGAGGATTTTGAGGGTGGTTTCCATTTTTATTTTGTATATTCGTGAACTGTTTTCATTTTTGCCAGGCTATAATTACTACTAAAATTAAGAAAATAAGAAGCTGCATACCCTTCTTTTAAATACATAAATGTTACACTTTCAGCTCTTCCCAGGAGCCCTCTGAAAACTCAGGCCCATTCACCCTCCACCACAGGCTCCCCTCACCGTGTGTGCGTGTGCGCACGTTGGCATGTGTGTGTGCGGGGGGGGCGGGTTTAATGGTCACAGCGTTTATATTATTTACACACACTCCACTACGTGCCCGTGGTGTTGGGTTCTATTCGGTCCAGGAAGTCACATCATTTCTGTGCTGGGCTGCTCGGGAGTTCTGTACAGCAGCGGCTACCTGTTCTACCCCACGGTGAAACACTGCCCAGGACGAGAACCACTGTGAGAGGTCATGAACCTGAAGACAGTCCGCGGGCTTGGAAATGAAAGAGACAGAAAGTGGCGAGAAGGAGAAACAGCTGCCTCGGAGTGCTGACCCTGCTGCTCAGCCACTCATCCCCAGCTCCCACCAGCAGGTTATGTTGCCACGAACAGCCCACCCCACACCGCCCCTCCCACCCCCGCCAGCTTTCGCTGCACAGTGGGCCACCACCAGAAATTCCCTCCCGCCCAGATTACTTTAGGACAATAAGGAATTATCCGAGAAAGAGGTGACAGGGCTGCTGCTAGGCCCTCAGACAACCATACGAAACAGATATCTTCCCCCCAACTCCTGGAGAACACAGAAATCAGGGGTGCCAAGGGAATGAGAGATTTAGGTGTTTGTAAAAGGAAGGAAGGAAACTTGGGAGGCTGGAGCCCTTTGAGGGGAAAACCAGCCTGAACGGGATGACTTCAGGGCAACGGAAAGCCCTGGCAGGTATCAGAACAGAGAAAGAAGGGGAAGAAACTTTTCCTAGGGCTGACCCCAGACATCCTCCTTCGACACACACTGCCCTTGGAAGCACAGAATTCCGCTGCAGACCCTGGAAGGCTGGCTGGGTGTATCCTGAATCTGTGGGCTGCCCCAGAGGCTTTCACCACCACCTATAGTGCTGTTTGTATGGAGACACACAGAGTCCCAATAATTAACATACAAATAAGCAGTGGGAACCCAGCCCATTTATAATTTGGAGACAACATGTACCGTCTCCTCATTTGGGCTGCAACTTCCATATCTAACGAAAATTTTGTGACCACTGCCAAGTAGCTCAGAGCCTTGCCCTTTTTAGGTGCTCAGTAAATGTTTAATGATGACAGTAATGACACTCTGTATCTAGGTACAGACAGTCCTCCAGCCGTATGACTTTCAGATGGACTGTGTTGCCATTGCTGTGCTGTGTGCTCTATCAGGTTCTTCCCCGGCCAGGATCCCAAGGACTCGCCTACAACTCTGGCCTACCTGTTTGCTAGTTGCTGCTCGAAGTCCCCACATTGCCGCAAGAGCTCGCCACAGGTGGTTATTATCCTAAACAAAACAAAAAGCACGTCAAGTTCAAGTGTCTGGAATGTTGACATTTACAGAACAAACAAACATTGTCTCATTCATAAACATTCTAACTATTCACTCCTTTTGGGGGTGCTGGGTTCTGGAGAAGCGGTTAACCATCGGACGGTCTACCTGACATGTCTCACTAATCAGTAATTCATGGAGAAGGTAAACGCGACTCCCTTCTAACATCCTCAAGTCACAGGCCTCTCTGCTGGGAATCACAGTTCTGTCCCACAGGTCTCAGATAATCTTACATTTCCCAAATACTGAGGTGCTTTGGGGCTTTGTCCTTAAGAAAATGGGTTGGAAATACTTCATATCTAAAATTAAAAACCAGGGCACCTAGCTGGCTCAGTCAAAAGAGCATGTGACTCTTGATCTCGGGGTCATGAATTTGAGCCCCACATGGGGTGTACAGATTACTAAAATTTAAAAACTTTTAAAAAATAAAATAAAATTTAGAAACCAACAATACATTTAAAAAAATCATTCACCACGATCAAGTGGGATCTATTCCAGGGATGCAACAGTGGCTCAATATTTGCAAATCAGTCAACCTGATACATCACATCAACAAGGGATAAAAATCATACAATCATCTCAACAGATGCAGAAAAAGCATCTGACAAAGTACAATATCCATTCATGACAAAAACTCTCAACAAAGTAGGTTTAAAGGGAACATATCTCAACATAATAAAGGCCATATATGAAAAACCCACAGCTAATATCATCCTCAATGGGGAGAAACTGAGAGCTTTTCCCCTAAGGATAAAGACAAGGAGGACTACTCTCACCACTTTTATTCAACATAGCACTGGAAGTCCTAGCCACAGCAATCTGACAACAAAAAGAAACAGAAGGCATCCAAACTGGTGAGGAAAAGGTAAACCTTTCACTATGTGCAGATGACACGATACAATGCAGAGAAAACCCTAAGACTCCACCAAAAAACCACTAGAACTGATTGATGAATTCAATAAAGTCACAGGATACAAAATCAATGTACAGAAATCTGTTGCATTTTTTACACTAATAATGAAGAAGCAGAAAGGGAAATTAAGAAAACAATCCCATTTACAAGTGCACCAAAAATAATAAAACACCCAGGAATAAACCTAACCAAAGAGAGAGAAAGACCTGTACTCTGAAAACTATAAAACACTGATGAAAGGAACTGAAGATGATACAAATGGAAAGATGTTCTACGCTCATGGTTGGAGGAACCAATACTGTTAAAATGTCCACACTACCCAAAGCAATCTACAGATTTAATGCAATCCTTATCAAAATATCAACAGCATTTTTCATAGAACTAGAACAAATAATCTTAAAATTTGTATGGAACCACAAAAGACTCTGAAAATAGCCAAAGCAATCCTGAGAAAGATGAACAAAGATGGTGGGATTGCAATCCCAGATTTCAAGATATATTGGAGTAATCAAAACAGTATAATACTGGCACAGTAGCAGTAACTGATCGACAGAACAGAATAGAGAGCTCAGAAATAAACCCACACATATATGGTCAATTAATCTACGACAAAGGAGGTAAGAATATACAATGGGTAAAAGACAGAATAAATAAACCTCTTCAACAAATGGTGTTGGGAAAATGGGACAGCCACACGCAAAACAATGAAACCAGACCACTTCCTTATACCATACACAAAAATAAACTCAAAATGGATTAAAGCTTAAATGTGAGACCTGAAATCATAAAACTTCCAGGAGAAAATATAGGCAGTATTTCTTTGACATCGGCCATAAATACATTTTTCTAAATATGTCTCCTCAGGCAAGGGAAACAAAAATGAAATTAAACTATTGGGGCTACACCAAAATAAAAAGCTTTTACTTTTTGCAAAGGAAACCATCAACAAGACAAAAAGGCAATCTACTGAATGGGAGAAGATATTTGCAAATGATATATCCAATAAGGGGTTAACATCCAGAATATATAAAGAACATATACAACTCAACACCAAAAAAACCCCAGAAATAATCCAAATAAAAAATGAGCAGAGGACTTAGGAGACATTTTTCCAAAGACAGACAAATGGTCAACAGACACATGAAAAGATGTTAAACATCACTCATCATCAGGGAAATACAAATCAAAACTACCAGGAGATATCACCTCACACCTGTCAGAATGGCTACAATCAAAAATAAAAGAAATAATAAGCATTGGGGCTACTGGGTGGCTCGGTCAGTTAAGCATCCAACTCTTGATTTCAGCTCAGGTTATGATCTCAGGGTTGTGAGATCCAGCCCCGCATCGGGCTCTGGGCTGAGTGTGGAGCCTGCTTAAGATTCTCTCTCCCCCAAGGGGAACCCTCCTACGCTGTTGGTGGGAATGCAAGCTGGTGCAACCCCTCTGGAAAACAGTATGGAGGTTCCTCAAACAGTTGAAAATAGAGCTACCATACGATGCAGCAATTGCACTACCGGGTATTTACCACAAAGATACAAATGTAGGGATCCGAAGGGGTACGTGCACCCCAATGTTTATAGCAGCAATGTCCACAATAGCCAAACTGCGGAAAGAGTCAAGATGCCCATCGACAGATGAATGGATAAAGAAGAGGTGGTATATATACACAATGGAATATTATGCAGCCATCCAAAGGAATGAGATCTTGCCATTTGCAACGACGTGGATGGAACTGGAGGGTGTTATGCTGAGTGAAATAAGTCAATCAGAGAAAGACATGTATCATATGACCTCACTGACATGAGGAATTCTTAATCTCAGGAAACAAACTGAGTGTTGCTGGAGTGGTCAGGGGTGGGAGGGATGGGGTGGCTGGGTGATAGGCACTGGGGAGCGTATGTGCTATGGTGAGTGCTGTGAGTTGTGCAAGACTGTTGAATCACAGATCTGTACTTCTGAAACAAATAATGCAACATATGTTAAGAAAAAAGAAAAAGAAGAAGATAGCAGGAGGGGAAGAATGAAGGGGAGTAAGTCGGAGGGGGAGACGAACCATGAGAGACGATGGACTCTGAAAAACAAACTGAAGGTTCTAGAGGGGAGGAGGGGAGGGGGATGGGTTAGCCTGGTGATGGGTATTAAAGAGGGCACGTTCTGTGTGGAGCACTGGGTGTTATGCACAAACAATGAATCATGGAACACTACATCAAAAACTAATGATGTGATGTATGGTGATTAACATAACAATAAAAAATTTTAAAAAAAAGATTCTCTCTCTCCCTCTCCTTCTGCCCCTTCCCACACTCATGCTCATTCTCTCTCTCTCTCCCCCAGAAAGAAAGAAAGAAAGAAAGAAAGAAAGAAAGAAAGAAAGAAAGAAAGAAAAGGAAAGAAAGAAGGAAAGAAAGAAAAAGAAAGAAAGAAAGAAAGAAAGAAAGAAAGAAAGAAAGAAAGA
>NW_027397147.1:2231351-2292614 GCF_003265705.2 Callorhinus ursinus
TATTTATCCAAAGAAAACAAAAACACTAATTCAAAAGATATACCCACCCCTATGTGGACTGCAATGTTATTTACAATAGCCAAGATATGGAAGCAACCCAAATGTCCATCCATAAACAAATGGATAGAGTATGTGGTATATATACAATGGACTATTATTCAGCCATAAAAAAGAATGAAATCTTGCCATTTGCGACCACATGAATGGACCTAAAGGTATTATTCTAAGTGAAATAAGTCAGAGAAAGACAAATACCATATGATTTCACTCATATGTAGAATTTAAGAAACAAAGCAAAACAAAAGAGACAAACAGATCCTTGACCTCAGAAAACCAAGTGATGATTGCCAGAGGGAGGTGTGTAGAGGGATGGGTGAAACAGTAACGGGGGTTAAAAAAATTAAAATTTAAACCAAAATTCATTACTTAGTATTTGTTAGATGTCTGCTATTTGCAAGACAAAGAAAACTGTTTTTATAATTAAGTATCTCTCTCTGATCCCATGAAAGGCAGAGGAAGAGTAATCCATTTGGCTTCTCGGAGATAATCCTGAATGACCATCATACCTGTATTTAATAATCCTTTAATTTTCCAGTAATTTTATGCTAGGCCTCAAACTACAGCGACTGAGTCCTTCAACACTAAACTATAAATGTCAGGACAAATCCAAGGATTAAGAACATCTTAAGTCTAGTTAATTTTTAACTTCTCTAAAAGTGCCTATCCATCACCAGGGTATCTGGGCATTCCATCATAAGAAAGGTTTATGAGAAAATGAAATATTCCACTTTTCACTTGCCTTGGTGCAACAGAATAACCTTGTACATAGTATTTTCTGGTATACCAAGCCACCACAGATGACAGGGGATACAGTTAGCATCTAGAACATTAAATTTCATCCAAAAAAAAAAAAAAAAAACGTCCAGATCAGAGCCCATGAGATTATCCAAATGGCCCTCGGAGGTGCCGGATCTGCTCTGATTAAAGACAGCTTTCAGGGGCACCTGGGTGGCTCAGTTGGTTGGGCGTCTGACTCCTGATTTCGGTTCAAGTCATGATCTCCAGGTCGTGGGATCGAGCCTGGAGTCAGATTCCATGCTCAGCGTGGAGTCTGCTTCTCCCTCCTCCTCTGCCCCTTCCCTTGCTCTCTTACTCTCTCTCTAAAAATGAATAAATAAAATCCTTACAAAAAAAAAAAAAAGACAGCTCTCAGAGGGTCTGGATATGCTCTGGTGTGGACCACCACAGTAAGAACTCCAAGTGTCGTGGGCACCCTGTGCACACGACCTAGACCAGGGCTCAGGCAAGTAGGTGAAGGGGAACCTCCCTCTTCAGAATGTACGACGATGAAGAGTGGTTTTAAGGAAAAGAAATTCTGGGTTGCTTTTTATCTCAGCCTAAGAGTACAGCGGCTACCCCACACGGTAGTAGAACAAACAGCAGCACAAGAGAACCTATCACCAGTCTGGCAGGGACTTCAGCGACCAGCCCCGGGGAAGACGATGTGAACCCACTGCTTCTAGGGCTTCCAATGTTTAGGTGATGTTACAAATCTGGATTATGTTAAATCTGGTTTATAAATGTTGACAACTAACCCAAAATTTTGTAAATGATGTGATCAAGTCCCTAGGTCAGATCTGGCTATAGGCCAGCAGTCTGCACCTTCTGGCTGGACTTTTCAAGGGTCAAACCTTCTCAGGCCACTGCTGATCACATTCTTACCAGGGCTCAGGGCTTAGGGCAGCAGGGGTCTATCTATTGGCCCACAGGTCACAGGGGCTACCCCCAAGATCTGGCCGTCAACCACACTTGGGAGAGCCACCTCAATCTCTGTTATGGAACTCTAACATGGTCCTTTTCAGGCCAGATAATGTTGCCTTACCACTTAGTGGTATTGTGCTTAGATCTAAAAACAGGACCTGGGGTCCCTGGCTGGCTCAGTCAGTGGAACGTGTGACTCTTAACCTTGGGCCTGTGGGTTTGAGACCCATGTTGGGTGTATAGATAACTTAAAAAAAAAAAAAAAAAAAAACTAGGAGCGCCTGGGTGGCTCAGATGGTTAAGTGTCTGCCTTCAGCTCAGGTCCTGATCCCAGGGTCCTAGGATTGAGCCCCGCGTCGGGCTCCCTGCTCTGCAGGGTGTCTGCTTCTCCCCCTCCTTACTGCTCGAGCTCTATCTCGGTCTCTCTCAAATAAATAAATAAAATATTTAAAAAAAAACTTTAAAAAATTTAAAAATTTAAAAAAATAATAAAAATAGGATCCAATCAGCTGTGTATTTTCTAAAATATAAGCTCTAAGTTATTTTAGGCCTGAAAAACTATAGGCTAAGGGGGAAAAAAATCTCAAACCAAGTATAAAAAAAATGTAAGTCATCAAAGGACATGAAGAGTGCATTCAGACTTTAAAATGCTTTAGCAGTGAGGGGGTCTTTCTGGGTTGCTATTGTTGTTGTTCCTTTTAATTGGCTTGTTTTTAGAGTTTAGAGTTTTTGCTTTAAAAAAAAAAAGGCAGTGAGGAAAAAAAAAATGAACCCCTTACAAACACATTTATCATTTTTACATATTATATGATGCATGTTTCTGCTTACAACATGGGCACACATTTAAGTTACAGCCCTCATTTTTACCTGATGGAGTTCTGAAAAGCTGTCCAATCTTCTTGAAAGAGTGAGTTGGGAGGAATATCATCGAGCTTGCACTTCTTCCGTATTGACTGGAGAGTACTGGTGAAATCGGACACGTACCTATGAGGAAAGAAAAAACCCCGACAGGGATGTCATCGTAAAGTCCTCGGCTCTAAAGACACCTGGAATTATGACACCTGGAATTACGTGGCTTTGGACAAAGGGCTAAGGACCTCGAGAGCATCTTTAGAGGCTCCCACTGAGGAGTCAGACGACTTGTAAACTCTGACCACAGAAGGGTCTTCTCTGTATGGCTGGACCATCTTTCTTACTTGGAAGGACAGCTTTAAGAGAGATGCTCAAGACGAGACAGAAGGGGAGAGCCACTAAGACAAAGACTCTGGTGACCCACCAGGTGAGAGGTGGTGCTGGTCAATGACTCCCTGGCCCAAAGAACTGTCCTGACATGTCATGGTCCCACTAAGATATCCAGCCATCACCTAGCACAAGGTAAGGCAGCTCGCCGATGCCCAGGGTACTCTTGCAGGATTCTTGCCCCTCCACCCCCAATGTAAACAGCCAAGCTCCATGGCAGGAAAGTGCCTGGCTTGAATGGCACAGGACGTGAAACTGGATTCGAAGCTGAAGCCCCTCCTCCTCAGGCTGCTCTTTGCTCCCCCAGTCAGTCCCCCAGCTGCTTTCCTTCACAGCACCCAGCACAAGTGTAAGTCCATCGCTTCTTTCATGTGTGTGTTTAATGTGCTAGACTAGAAGCTCCGGGAGAACAGAGACTATCTCCTTGTAGCTCATAACAGTGTCCCCAGGAATTAGCACAGAGCTGGGCACAAAAGAGACACCTGGAAACAGTTCCTGGATGAATGCAGAACTTGAGCTGGGGCTCTGAGAAAGTGTCTGGGTGTCTTTAAGCCTGTTTCCTCATCTTTAAAATGGACTTAATTCATGGTGTCTTCTATATTGCCTCAGGGAGTCGTGATGATCAAATAAATGAAATAGGAGTTTCTGGCTGGCTCAGTTGGTTAAGCGTCGGACTCTTGGTTTCAGCTCAGGGCCATGAGATTGAGCCCTGCATTGCGCTGGGCACTCAGTGCGGAGTCTGTTTGTCCCTCTCCCTCCTCTCACGCACGCTTGCTCTCTCTCTCTCTTGCAAATAAATAAATAAAATCTTTAAAAACTAAATAAATGAAATAATATACACAAAAGTTCTCTGAAAAGTATAAAATGAAAGCTGATGTGGGGTGGTGTTGTTTCTGAGGATGTACAGTTCTTGGATTGTGAACGAATGTGCACACGTCCTTGGGAGGGTGTGGTAAGGAGGACATGGGTGAGTGGGGGTCTTGTTCTCTGGAAACCACGAGGCTCCCTGAAAACCTAGGACATCTGTGTGCATCACAAGAAGCCTGACTTCTCCTCCTTCCCAAACCACTAGCTCTGAGGAAAATGGGATGTGCCCCCCAGGGCACAGCCCTGAAGACAGCTTTCTTGGAAGAACTGATCCTTGGCGGAGGGGAGGGGCCTCAAGGGCCACCTGACAGGGGCATGGTGAGGAATATAATTGTGCTTCAGTGTCACGTTAAACAACTGGGCCACCACCCCACAACTATGACAAATGTGTCTTAGAAGAGTGTGCGACCCGATGATGCACCTGCTCAGGAGCAGCTCACGACAGGGTCCCTGGGACGTGGAGTGGGCAGCAGAGCACCTGGGGGTGGGAGGGGGGGGTCTCCTGTTCAGACACAGTGTGTATCACGTCACATTTTTATCACATTCGTCCCCAATCCTTCCAATCCTCTCTCACCATAAACATTTCCGGGTGTCTCTCCCACATAAAAGTCGCTGTGTTAGGGGCTCTAATTACCTGCTTTCACTTAATAGTCACAACTGCCATGGGGAGAGCCTCATCACTTGACTCGGAGAAAAGACACCAGGACGCCAAGAGGTCCCAAGCAGTAAGCATCACAGCCGGGACTGTGCCCAGGGGGGCTCCAACCCCAGAGCCCACACTCCCGGCATAGCTGGAAAGCCCCTGATTCTGCAGCCTCTTCTCTCCTGCTATACCCGATGGCCTCACCCTAGTTCAAGTTAGGCCCCTCCCACTTCCCCTGCGTGCTCCGTCCTGCCGTCCCCAATACCCTCCCCATGACTCAACGGTGTCCTACTTCAACCCTGCTTGGGTTAGCTTCACACTGATTGCCCTCACTTTATAGATGGCAGCTGCTGGGGTAGCTTCCGAATCTTCCCTTCTCGAGGTGACCTAGTTTCACCACATCCCCTCTGTACAGTTTGAATTTTTAATATAGATCTGTGTTATTTTTTAAAATGAAGTAATCAAAATAACCAAGAGAAGAACTAGAAGTAAAAACATCACTCACAAGAACGGAGGATAAGAGAGAGAACAGCCTCAGGGAACCCTAGTTCCTCAAGATATAATAGTTAAGGTTGATAAACAAAAAATCTTTTTTAGGGGCGCCTGGATGGCTCAGTCATTAAGCGTCTGCCTTCAGCTCAGGTCATGATCCCAGGGTCCTGGGATCGAGCCCCACATCGGGCTCCCTGCTCTGTGGGAAGCCTGCTTCTCCCTCTCCCACTCCCCCTGCTTGTGTTCCCTCTCTCACTGTGTCTCTCTCTGTCAAATAAATAAATAAATAAAATCTTTAAAAAAAACAAAACTTTTTTAAAGTACAGAGGGAAGAGCTGAACATCGTAAAATGTTCAAAAGTGGGTATTTCTGAGCAGAAGGACTAAGGGTGGGCAGGCAGGGAGGAAACCTTTCACTTTTTTATACCTTTATGTATTTTTTAAAAAATTACTCTAATGCATTATTTTTGTTATTTCATAATAAAATTTTTAGATCTCAATAAAAAATTTCTTTCCATCCCCAAAATCCTGGTAGGTGGCGGAGACAGAAAGTGGCCAATTCTGTCTGGTGAGACTTGTTGCTCATACGTCTCCTTCTACGGGAACACATCTGGGCCCTTCTGGTCACACCTCCACCTGAGAGCAGAGCCTGTGTCCTTGGTGGCCCTACGGCCTACACTGTGAGCTGCCCTCTGATGGTGCTGACTGCCCACCATGGCGACCAAGAGTTCCCAGGGGCCAGCCTAGCATTTCTGGAATGAGAAGAGTTCCCTGAACTTACTACAGGAAAACAGCATTCTGTTTAAAAAAAAAAAAAAAAAAAAAAAAAATTTCTTGTGGGGCGCCTGGGTGGCTCAGTCAGTTCAGTGTCTGACTCCTGATTTCATCTCAGGTCATGATCACAGGGTCATGAGATCAAGCCCCAAGTCAGGCTCTGCACTGGGTGTGGAGCCTGCTTAAGATTCTCTCTCTCCTTCTGCTGCCCCTCACCCCACCCCAAGCTTGCACACACTCTCTCTAAAACAAAATGCAAAATAAATCTCTTGAGACTGAGGGTAACTCCAATCTAGAACAAGCTATCAAGGGAAGGTCTTTGGAGAGCCTAAGAACATATCTGTCTATAAGCTGGAGACTAGAGCTCTGACCTCCCGAGGGCCCTGGTGCCTTGGCTGCACAGGTCAGAAACTCCAGCCTATGCTGCTTGCTCGCTTTTCCTTTTTCCTAACTAAATGTAACTTTGGTGTCCTCTTCTTTAAACAGCTCTGTTGCAATGTAATTCACATACCACACAATTCGCCCATTTAAAGAGCACAATTCAATGGTTTTTAGTGTAGTCACAGAGCTGTGTGACCATCACCACAATCAACTTTATAACATTTTCATCACCCAAAAAAGAAGCCCTGTACCTTTTGGTAGTCATCCCATCTCCTCCAAATGCCCACCTCTCCTCAGCCCTAGGTAACCATCAGTCTATTTTCTGTTTCTATCCATTTGCCTGTTTTGGACACTTCACATAGAATCATATAACATGTGGTCTTTTATGACTGACTTTCTTCACTTGGCATGTTTATATTTTTCTCATTTTATATTTTTAATTACACAAGAAATGTCCTCCTTTTTTAAAAGTCAGAAAACAACAAATAAAGCTAAATTCCCTATGAACACCACCCTAGTCCTTTCCCACCTCCCCAAAGATAACTGATGTTTTGAGTGCGTGGCCTAACTTTCCACACATCAGGGCTCAGAAAACTTTCTCTGTTAAGGTCCAGATATTTTAGGCTTTGTGAAGAGCGAGTTCTGTCCTAACTACTGGATTCTCCCTTCATAGACCATAGGTAAGTGAAGGGGTATGACTGCGTTCCAATAAAACTTTATTTACAAAAACAGAAGGCAGGCCAGATTTGACTCATGAGCTAGAGTTTGTCGACCCCTATTCTACAGGAATATATAATGTATGTTAAAGCATAAAAAAAGATCCAGAACAGGGATTGGTACTTTGGGGGTTTTTTTAAATAAAGTTTTCCTGCAATACGGCCACACCCATTCATTTCTGTGTCATCTACAAAAGTCTCTATTGACCGCAAGGCCCACAAAGCCTAAAATGCTTACCATGTGGCCCTCTGCATAAAAACTTGCTGAATCCCACTATGGAAAATATACCCTATTTTTTATATGTTCTTTTTACATATTGTATTAGACTCTACATAATATTCAGCAATTTCCTTTCCTTTTTTTCACTGGACACTGTTTTTGAGATCCATCAGGGTAGATATGTGCAGGTCTAATTAAAACTGTAACTGCCAGGGGCACCTGCATGGCTCAGTTGGTTAAGCGACTGCCTCGGCTCAGGTCATGATCCTGGAGTCCCGGGATCGAGTCCCACATCGGGCTCCCTGCTCAGCAGTGAGTCTGCTTCTCCCTCGGACCCTCCCCCCTCTCATGCTCTCTCTCTCTATTTCATTCTCTCTCTCAAATAAATAAAATCTTAAAAAAAAAACAAAACTGTAACTGCCAAACAGAGTTCCTTTGTATGAATAGGCCCTGTCTTATTTAGCCAAATTCATAGACATTCAGGTTGCTTCAAATGTTCCACTATCACTAATGGTGCTGCAAGGAATATCCTTAAGATCGCCCCCTTGGGGGATGCCTGGGTGGCTCAGTGGGTTAAGCGTCTGCCTTCAGCTTAAGTCATGATTCCAGGGTCCTGGAATTGAGCCCCATGTTGGGCTCCCAGCTCAGTGGTGAGCCTGCTTCTCCCTCTCCTCCCCACTTGTGCTCTCTCTCGCTATTTCTGTCTCTCTCTCAAATAAATAAAATCTTTAAAAAAAAATTGAAAAAAAAAAAGATTGCCCCCCCTTGGGGCTCAGGTACATGCTCTTCTCCAGGGCTCAGAGCAGAAACACAGAACACACGCATTTTTAACTGGGGCAGACAGCACCCTCCGGTGTGCCCTGTCCCCACACCCCAGCCTTACTTGGCAAAGAGGGATTTCAGTGCTGCCAGCAAGCCACAGGTCCCCAGGCCATTGGTAAATCTGATGCATCTGTCGACGGCAGCAGAAGCCAGACTGAAGAGCTTGTTCACAGAGTGGCTCAACTCCTGCACACAGTCAATGACTTCGCCATGCTCCTGGTCAGCAAATACAGACAAACAAGAGCTGCCTCAGACTCGAGAACAGATGAACAGACAACATTAAGATGGGGGAGACATCCAAACCTCTTCACCCGTGGTCAGGCTGCAGAAACGCAGTCCCAAGCCGCGAGAGCCCTTCCAGAGCCCGAGCCAAGCGGATGACATCCATGTGGCCCGTGAGATCACACACCAACCCCTGGCAGAAAAGCCCTACGTTTTTCATCTCTTTCCTCTTTTTCTATGATTAGATGGCATCTCTCCTCTGGCTCTAAAGCTAGAATTCAAATTCTCTGTATCAAATACTCCAAAAGAATGTAAGGAAAGGAAAATGCTTCCTTCAGGGGCAAGAATGTAACTGAAGTGGAATGGACCTTCTAAGCACATCGCTAGAAAACTGAAAAATGGCAGGAGGCGACAGAGTTTAACTAGTGTGAGATCTGCTCTTTAACATCAACTCGCGTCATGCTAGATCACCCTAAAATTGGCAACGGGAATGCCTCCCCTTGCCCTTGGAGGCCCGCCCAAGTGAACCTGCCCCTGGGGCACCGTCCATGGAGGCTCAACTCCTGTGCCCATCTGCAGATGTTCCTTAGACTGAAGGCTGCCATAATAAGAATTCATTAATCAGGGAGATCATCAACTTATCCCCCCAAAGATTTAAGTCTCTCATTCTGCTGGACCTTTATTTGAGATTTTAAATAGAAAATCGGTAGCATATCCGTGGTCTCATTTTACACTTGGACTGCAAGAGTCTACCAGGTACTTAGAGCCTGTTTTTTGCAGAGCTGTTCCCCATCTATGCACCTTCTCCGGTGCATCCCACCCCCCTCCCTGTGGCCGGCAAACCACCAGCAGTGCTGGGACATTACCAACGGCACGGCGCTGATCTGGATGAGAACGTTCTTCTCTTCCAGGTCGCCGTACTTCAGCTGGTAGGGTTTGTACGGAGCATACACAGCCTCCACCAGTTCGGTGACTTTCACCAGGTTGTGCTCATCTTGAGGGAATCAAAAATGAAAATCGATAATGAACAAAGGGGCCGAAACTGCTGGAAAACAACAGGTGAACGGTACTCTACTGGAGCTTCTCCGGTTTCATCTTAGGGGTGACTGCCTTTTGTTAATCTGCCGTGGTTGTTCGTGGAAGCTGCAGCAATCACTTCCGTAAATATTTTGATGAATTTGGGCTCTGGGTATAATTTGTCTAGAGCACTATCAAAGATGCCAACTCCCTTCGTCCCACAACTCACCATGGCTAAGAATCCCTTCAAATGACAACTCTAGTCAAGATGCAGTTCCAGAAGTGCTATGGAGAAAAGGCTCTGCAGGAAGAACACTTTTCCAGGACTTTAGAGACAGGATACCTCATATGCTAGGCTTTCCAAAAATTCCTATATTCAACTACATACAAAGCATGTTTGTATGAAAAATTGAAATGGGCATATTCCAGGACACAGCAATTCAGCTTCTAGGCTGAACACTTACACCCAAGTGACTTCAGCATCCATTGATAATCTTTGCCTGAATAAACTTTTACCCTGCTGATTTCCTAATCTTTTTGTTTCTTCTACATCTATTTGTAGGCCTTCTCTTGTAAAGAACAAATTTTCCTTTCTTGCTCTCTTTAATATAATAATCCCCACGAACTCACAGATTCTTTTTATATTCATGTGTTACAATCCATTATTGTCATTATATTCATTTTGATGCTCAAATTATTTCGAATTTGGTCAGTGGTTGCCCCTTCAGGCTGCCTCCTGTAATCTTTTTTTTTTTTTTAAAGATTTTATTTATTTATTTGAGAGAGAGAGAATGAGAGGTAGAGAGCACGAGAGGGAAGAGGGTCAGAGGGAGAAGCAGGCTCCCCGCTGAGTGGGGAGCCCGACGCGGGACTCGATCCTGGGACTACAGGATCCTGACCTGAGCCGAAGGCAGTTGCTTAACCAACTGAGCCACCCAGGCACCCTCCTGTATTCTTTCTGACACATCCCCTAATCAGCCTTTAAGTGCATCAGCTGAAATCCAAAATATCTTCTCTAGCCTGCAAGGACCCACGCAGGCTGACCTCAGGAGGTGAAAGAGGGAGGCAGTGAAACGCAAAGGCTCTTCTATCCAAGCTCCCCTGCCTCTTACTTACGTGACTGTGTGCAATGACAGACCTTTGGATACCTGCTTCCTCAACTATAAGTTGAGGTTAATAATGGCATCAATCTTATAAGGCCTTAGGGGAGATTACATAAAATCTGTGTCTAGCATGTGGTAACATTTCATAAAAGCCAACTCTTTTTATTTATTACTGCCCCAGCCTTTCCTCCTTCACAATTCCCCTGGCTTCCAGCCTTCTCTCCAGTTCCTCGGAAGCACCAGGCTCCCTTCCAGTCACGTGCCGATGCTTCTGTCTGGAAGGACCTTGTTCTCCCTTATCCTCCGGGATCTGGTCACCACCCATTTTTCTTCCACGGCTCACTCAGCTCAAGTCACCGGGCTCCATCAGCTTTGTTGGCTCATATACGCTCCTAGAACCACTCGGCTTTTCTACAAAGTACTCATCTCATTTTGTAATTATACACCCATTATTATGATCATTAGGTTATTTCCCACCGGAATAGACGTTGGGTGACAGGAGGGACAGTGTCTAGTTTTGCTCGGCATAGCAACCACAGCATCCAGCATTCCAGTACTTGTCCATTTGTAGTTGAGTGAATAAATTAAACACGTTGTGACCTATCCATAAAGCAGTCATGAAAAATAATTGGACATCTACACATATAAAACACACACACAGTTGGGAACCAGAGATGCAACTGGGAAGACAGAAGGTAAAAATCTGTGGTGGTGGATCCGATTTGGAACAATATGTATAAACTGGAAATATGTATTTCCTAGCTCTGTCCAACAAAAGGGCCTAGAAGCCCAGCAATAATGAGTACCCTCAGTGTCCAGATCTTGTTCTAATACCATTTCCCACTAGAAGAAACCAGGCTCCTTGGCAAAACACAGGTCTGAGACAGGGAAGGTATGTGTTCCTGGAACAGTTTGTGCCAAACAGCAAGAAAGCTCTCAAAGACTGATGGGCACATGTCAAAAAGATCCAGGAGGCAGCCCAAAGGGGCAACCACTGACCAAATTTGAAATAATTCAAGCATCAAAATGAATAGTGGCAATAACAAATCATAACACAATGAGTAAAAAAAGAATCCATGAATTCACAGTGATATGAAAGTGAGGAAAGGGGGCACCAGGCTGGCTCAGTCAGAGAACCATGAGACTTTGATCTCAGGGTTGTGAGTTCAAGCACCACACGGGTGTAGAGATTACTTATTTAAATAAAACTTTAAAAAAAAAAGTGAGGAAAGAAAGGGAAATCTCTTCTTTATAAAAGAAGGCCTGTAAATAGATGTAGAAGGAATGAGAGAATTAGGAAATCATCATTTTATAATCAGCAGTGTAAAAGTTTATTCAGGCAAGGATTATCAACAGATGCTGAAGTCACTGAGTAAATGTTTTTGAGGATTAGTATATTCCTATGGGCTCAAAGCATCACCCCATGGATTACTTATTTTTTTTTAAGATTTTATTTATTTATTTGAGAGACAGAGAGTGAGGAGAGAGCATGCACGGTGAGGAGCAGAGGGAGAAGCAGACTCCTTGCTGAACAAGAAGCCAGATGTGGGGCTCCATCCCGGGACCCATAACCTGAGCCAAAGGCAGACACTCAACCGACTGAGCCATCCAGGCACCCCAAGGATTACTTATTAATTACAAAGAGGAAGAAGTACCTTAATAATGGAGAGATCTAGTTGATACATCTACCAAGTGATTAATCCAACCATCACCAATGATTGGACATTATGTGTCTCCCTGATGTGATGCCACAGGAAATACAAACCATCATCAATGTAGCATTCCTGCCAAAATATTTCATCTAAATTTAATCTTGAAGAATCAATCAAACAGTTCCAGAATATGGGACATTCTACTAGAAAATTACCCTGTATTCTTCAGAGGTCAGTGTCATGAAAGACAAAAGAAAGATGAGACAACTGTTTCAGATTAAGAGATTAAAGAGACAAGACAACCAGATACAATGTGCATCAACTGATCTTAAAGAGAAGCAGAGGTGAGGAAGCAGCTATGAAGACTTCTGTGGGAAGAAAAAAACTTCTGTGGAACAAATGGAAAAATTCATACATTAGGTGACATTACTGAGTAAATATTAAATTTGGGAAACTTAATAACAGTAACAAAATACTCTATTAAAAACATATTTAAGGAGGGGCACCTGGGTGGCTCAGTCAGTTAAGTGTCTGCCTTCTGCTTGGGTCATGATCCCAGCGTCCTGGGATCAAGCCCCAGGTCAGGCTCCCTGCTCAGTGGGGAGTCTGCTTCTCCCTCTGCCCCTCCCCCTACTCAGGCTCTCTCTCAAATAAATAAAATATATTTTTTAAGATTTTATTTTTTTAGAGAGAGAGAGGGAAGCAGGGGGAGGAGCGGGGTCGGGGGGACAAGCAGACTCCTTGCTGAGCACAGAGCCTAACATGGGGCTGGACCCAAGCCAAAGGCAAACACTTAACCGAGGTGCCCCAATAAATAAAATCTTTAAAAAAATATATTTAAGGAGCAGCTGGGTGGCTCAGTCAGTTAAGCGTCTGCCTTTGGCTCAGGTCATGATCCCTGGGTTCAAGCCCCGGGTCAGGCTCCCTGCTCAGCAGGGAGTCTGCTTCTCCCTTCCCCTCTGCCCTCACCCCCCGCTCGTGCTCTCTCTTGCTCTCGCTCTTTCTCAAATAAATAAAATCTTTAAAACAATATATTTAAGGATACAGAGACAGTCTCATTCATAAAGAATCTGCACACGGATATAACACAAAATACTGTTTCTAGATGGGAGATGGAGAATGACCTTCCTTCTTTGTGTTTTCTGGGTTTTTCTATAATGAATACCTATTGTTTATTAATTATAAAATCAACTTATCTTAAATATTTAGTTTTTCTATTGCATAATCTTTCATATATTTCTAATTATGCCCTGTACACGCATTAATTACTAAAATAGAGACAATATTAAAGGCAAAATAGAAAGTTAGAAAATATATCTGCAACATACTGGATAAACAATGGAAAAAAAATCCTTGCTACATAAGGATATTTTGGGAAGATACACCAAATTTTTAACAGTGGTTATACATATTTCCATTTGTGGAAAATGTGTATTTATACTTGAATTACTGGGAGAAAATATAACAGAAGGCTGCCAGAGGCTCTGAGTGCTGAGGTGGTGAATCATTTTTACTCTTCTGTATTTTTATTTTTGTGTGTTTTCAAAGTATTTTTAGATTTAAAAAAAAACTTTTTTGAAAATTTCAATAGGAATCCTTAAAACATCTAAATTTCTGTGGCTGGCTAACAAAGCACTTCGATGTCTGATTCTTTGGAGGGTGGTTCTCTCTTCTTCAAGAATGTCCTTCACCAGTGGGAGGAAGGCAACCTGCCCCTCTGCCCTTTGCCCTACCTTCAATCTGCGCTGCCTGAGCAGGTAGCGTGTCCTACACTCTAGCCACCTGGACACCGCATCCTGGTCCCCTAGAAGCTATCCACATCCCCTCAGCCTCTCCCACAACCGAGACCGGCCGAGTGAGTGAGCCAAAACACCTATGAATCATCCGGAACTCGAACAATAAACACACTCCCTGGAATGTACAAAGTAATTATACGCAAATGTAATTAAAGAGAATAACTATTAAGTACACCAAGTTAGTGACACATAGCAGCCAAATGGCAGAACAAAGCTTCCTGAAGCGATTTCCTGATTTGACAGCAGCATGCGTCACGAGATCGGTGCTACTTAAAAGTTTATGATGCTTTTAACTTACAGGGGACACAGGTAACATACCACTGCTGTTTTCCTAAATGGGAACTAGGAGTGCCTTGCTCCCAGATACAGCTGGGGAATACCCATTTTCCCTGTAACCACCCTTAGTCCTGACACAGCTTCTCTGTCCTTAAAAACTTGCTGATGCCCCATCAAAAAGCTCCTCTAACCTATTCTTTCTCTTCAACTTACTTTTTAGGTTGAGTTGTCTGAGGTTTTATGATGCCTCAAAGGGAAGAGGACTCTAGCCTCCCAATGTAACCGGCTGCCAATTCAAGGCCACCAATGCCCAGCTACCTCTTTTATATTCTAAGCCCCTGCCGAAGTGCCCATCACTTCCCCAGAGCATGGAAAGCCCCTAGGTAGCACTGGGCTTGGTTAATACATTAGGCAACAACCAATTCCATAATGGCAATGCTTTCATGGAAAAGCCTTCTTTATCTGCTGAGAAGGAAAACAAGGATCCCTTCCAATTCTGTAAAATCAGTCATCTGAAAAGACAGACAAACCCAGGCCCCAGAAGCCTCAAAAAGAGCAAGTGAAGACAAGCCAGAAGGAATGTTTACGTGGGTGGGGGAGCTGCGCCATCTCCAATCCCTTGGCAAAGTGGGTGGTGGTGTCATAGAACTCTAGCAGCTTGAGGAGCTCCAGCTCAGGCCCTGCCCTCTCCACGCTGGTGCTGAGGCAATCGGGCAGAGTGGGCAGCAAGGCCCCCAGAGTCTGAATCAGCAGCACAGTCACCACCTCGTGGGGGTTCTTGAAAACCTACAGTGGGAAAGAGGTATCTGCGTTAGCACACAGGACCATAGAGGAGCATACCTTTTAAAGAAGCAGTCTCCTGGACTGCTGTCAGAGGAATCTCTCCAACGGCTGGCAAGTGGCCTAGTCAAGAGCTTTAAGCCCCAAGCAGTCCTTACCCCAAACTCGAACAAGCTCAGAAAGCCAAGTAACTGGCAGAACTTGCAACTTGTCCCAAACAATTGGCTATTTCATGTCTATTACTGGCACCCAGTGCCTCTTTTCAAATCTATCACATGTAGTATTTAGATGGCCACCCAAAACTGGCCAGCAAGGACTGTGCGGATGACAGTGCAGAAACTGGGAGTGTGTGGGAGGTGGGGAACAAAATGGAATTAAAGAACAGCAATTCACCGAGTCAGGGTTGGAGGACATTTAGCCAGATTTGCAGACCAGCCCACAGCCACCTTTCTCTCCCCTTGACACAGATCTTTGGTAAAGATGGATTTATCTTTTATTCTAAGGACCAACAGGAAGAGTGTATCCAGGGCCTTTTAGATTATAGATTCACTTATTCACTAAGAGTCTTTTTTTTTTCTGTTTCATACACTACTGATCTCTTGGACAAAACTGGAAAAAGGTATACAGGACATTTAGGGAGGGGTTCTCACAGACACCCGTGTGTTGATCAAATGCTTTTTTATCATAACATAACTTAAATATGCACAAACATGAAAACAAGATATAAGACCATTCTTAGGTAACTCTAAGGCCAAAAGAGGTGTAAGTTTAAAAACTATAAAATCAATAAACTCAAATTTTATGAGAAAAGACCCTGAGAGGAATGAAAATGAAAACACAACTTCCCCAAAGTTACGGGATACAGCAAAAGCAACACTAAGAGGGAAATTTATAGCTTTAAACACATATATTAAAAAGGAAGGATGAGTATCTCCAATCAATAACCTAACCTAACTGTACACATTAAGGAACAAGAAAAAGAAGAAACTAAACCCAAAGCTAGCAGGAGGAAGGAAATAATAAAGATCAGAGCAGAGGTAAATGAAATAAAGAATAGAAAGTTAATTTTAAAAATCAACAAAACTAGTTGGTTCTTTGAAAAGACCAACAAAACTGACAAACCTGTTATCCAGACTGACAAAAATAAAGAAGCCTTGAATTACTAAAATCAGATACAAAGGTAGGTACATTTACTACAATTTTACAGAAATAAGAGGGATTAGAAGAGAATATGATGAACAAGTATATGCCAACAAATTAGATAACTTAGATGAAACAGACAAATTCCTAGAAACACAATTTGCCAAAACTGATTGAAGAAGAAATAGAAAATCCGAACAGTCCTATAACTAACTAGGAAAGAGGCAGAACCAGTAATCAAAAATGGGTTGCTCCAAAATTCCTATGTTGAAGTCCAAACCCCCAGTATCCCAGAATGTGACTATCTTTGGACCTATGAGCTTTAAAGAGGCAATTAAGGTAAAATGGGTCATCTGGGTGGGCCCTTATCCAATCTGACTGGTATCTTTATAACAAGAGGAGATCAGGGCACAGACACCCATAGAAAGAAGACCTAGGTAGAAGAATGCCACCAGCAAGCCAAGAGAGGTCTCAGAAGAAACCAACCCTGCCAATACCTTGACCTTGGACTTCTCACCCCCGGAACCATAAGAAAATGAATTCCTATTGTTTGAACCACCCAATCTGTGACATTTAGTTATGGCGGTCCTGGCAAACTAATACAAAACACTTTCTAACTCATTCTATGAAGCCAGCATTAACCTGATACCAAAGCCAACCAGATACTAAAAGAAAATTACAGACCATTTCTCTTATAAATACACAATTAACAATACCCAACAAAGTAATAGTAAACTAAATTCAGCAACCATATTAAAAGGATTTTACACCATAACCAAGTGGGATGGATCTCCCAAATGAAGAGTGGTTCAACATATAAAAATTAATCAATGTAATATACTACATTAACAGAATGAAGGGAAGAAAACACATGACCATCTTGGTTAATGCAGAAAAGAGCATTTGATAAAAACACCCTTTATGTTAAAAAAAGTAAAACAAAAAAAAAACCCCAAAAAACTCAATAAACTAGGAATAGAAAAGAACTTCCTCAACATGATAAAGGTCACATAAGAAAAACAGCTATCATACTCAATGGTGAAAGACTGAAAGCTTTTCCCCTAAGGCCAGGAACAAGACAAGTATGCTATTTTATTCAACATAGTATTGGAAGTTCTAGCCAGAACAATAGGACAAGAAAAAGAAATAAAAGGCATTTAAATTGTAAAGGAAGAAAAAAAATTATCTCTATTCATAAACTATATGTAGAAAACCCTCAAGAATTCACACACACACACACTGTTAGTTTTAGTAAGGAAATTCGGCAAAGCTACAGGATATAAAATCAACAAGCAAAAATCAGTTGCATTTCTATACACTAGCAGTGAACAACCCAAAAAGGAAATTAAGAAAACAATACCATTTATAACAGCACCAAAATGAATAAAATAGGAATAAACATAACCAAGGAGCTAAAAGACCTGTACGCTGAAAACAATAAAAAACTGCTCAAGAAATTAAAGACACAAATAAATGGCAAGACCATCCTGTGTTCATGGATTGGAAGACTTAATACTGTTGGCGCGCCTGGATGCTCAGTTGGTTAAGCGTCTGCCTTCGGCTCAGGTCATGATCCCAGGGTCCTGGGATCGAGCCCTGCAACAGGCTCACTGCTCAGCGGGAAGCCTGCTTCTCCCTCTCCCACTCCCCCTGCTTGTGTGCTGTCTCTCTCAAGTAAATAAATAAAATATTTAAAAAAAGAAGAATGACAATGGCTAACTCTCACTTCCAGATTTCAAAACTTCCCACAAAGGTACACTAATCAAAACAGCATGGCACAAGCATAAGGATAGACACATAGTCCAATGGGATAGAAAGCCTAGAAATAAGTTGTCACATACATGGTTGAATGATTTTCAATAAGAGTGCCAAGACCATTCAATGGGCAAAGGACAGACTTTGCAACAAATGGTGCTCTGAAAACTGGATAACCACATGCAAAAGAAAAACACTGGAACCTTACTTTGCACCATTACAAAAAATTAACTCAAAATTAATTAGATCCAAACATTAAGAGTAATGTATAAAAATCTTAGAAAAGACATTTGTTTGGATGCCTGGGTGGCTCAGTCGGTTAAGCATCTACTCTTGGTTTTGGCTCAGGTCATTATTTCAGGGCTGTGAGATTGAGCCCAGCACTGGGCTCTGCACTCAGCGGAGAGTGTGCTTGAGATTCTCTCCCTCTCCCTCTGTCCCTCCCCTGCTTGCTTTCTCTCTCTAAAATAAATAAATAAATCTTAAAAGAAAAAAGAAAAAACATTGGGGAAAATCTTCATGACCTTGGATGTGGCAATAGTTTCTAAATGCGACACCAAAAGCACAGGCAACAACAGAAAAACAGATAAACTGGGCTACATCACAATTAAAAACCTGTGCATCAAGGAACACTGCAAACAGACTGAAAAGACAACCCATGGGGTGGGAAGAAATACTTACAGATCATATATCAATAAGGGATTAATATCCCAAATACAGATTCAACTCAAAACTGGGCAAGGGACTTTAACAGAATTTTCTCCAAAGAAGATAATACAAATGGCTGATAAACAAATGAAATGATGCTCAACATCATTAGTCATTAGGAAAACATAAATCGAAACCACAATGAGGTACCACTTCACATCCATTAGGATGGCTATCATTAAAAAAAAAAGGAGGGGCGCCTGGGTGGCTCAGTCGGTTAAGCATCTGCCTTCAGCTCAGGTCATGATCTCAGGGTCCTGGGATTGAGTCCTACATTGGGCTCCCCGCTCAGCAGGGAGTCTGCTTCTCCCTCTCCCCCTGACCCCCCACACTCTTGTACTCTCTCTTAAATAAATAAAATCTTTAACAAATAAACAAACAAGCAAAAGGAAAAGAAAGTAACAAGTGTTAGTGCGGATGTGGAGAAACTGGAACCTTCATGTATTTGCTGGTGGGAGGGTAAAATGGTACAGCTGCTGTGGAAAACAGTCTGGCGGTTCCTCAAAAGGTTAAACATGATGATATGATCCAGCAATTCCATTCCTAGGTGTACACTCCAAAGAACTGAAAACAGGGATCCAAATAGGTATATGTACACCCATATTCACAGCAGCATTATTCACAACAGCCAAAAGGTGGGAGCGGTCCAAGTGTTTATTAACACATGAATGGATAAATAGAATGTGGTAGATACACATAATGGAATATTATTCAGCCATAAAAAAGGAATGGAAAATTCCAGTATCTGCCACAACACAGATAATCCTTGAAAACATTATGCTAAGTGGAATAAGCCAGACACAAAGGACAGATATGATACAATTCTGCTTCTAAGAGGGATCTAGAACAGGAAAATACAGAGACAATAGAACAGAGGATACCAGGGCATGGGGGAGAAGGGCTTGGGGAGTTAATGCTTAACGGTCACATAGTTTCTGTCTGGGATGATTAAAAAGTTCTAGAAACAGAGAGTGGTAATAGTTAATCAACACTGTGAATATACTCAAATGCTGCTTAACAGCACTTAAAAACGATAAATTTTATGTTATGTATATTTCACCACAATAAAAGAAAAAGTCACTTCAACTTTAAAACCAGCAAAACTCAAAAGAATAGGACAGATGAAGATGATACCCTGCAACTCAACTTTTTCATCCTGAATTCAATCTGAGCACAGATTCCTTTGAGCTCACAGCATCCCTCTACTGCTTTGCGGTGTGTGATGAGGACTCTCGCGCTGCTTCTATCTCTAGGCAAACTACTGACTACGAAGGAAACATCAAGTTGGCTATGGCATTAAACAGAATGCACTTGGTGCCACTGCATACATCATGTAAGTACTGAGTTTGTCCCCAACAGAACAGGGACACCAACATGGTTATCAACACGAAAGAACCTACTCAATCACATGACAGCCATTGGTCCTACGGCGGTCATGTACATAATCCAAACTATGTTTTTTTTTTTTTAAGATTACCAAAATTATATGAGAATTCACAAAACTTCGGTGAACACCTGTTTAGTTTGATAAGCATCCCTGCTGGAATCTGAGAGAAAGGAACAGAGGAAAAGAACCAAACAAGCCAACGAAGAATTAAAGGACCAAACTATGAAAACCTCCCCGATTTGTATTCCTTGAGCAACAGTCTTCCAACTGTCTCCCGGATGCCACAGTTGAGGTGGGCCACTCTTACTTGGCATTTAAGTGTCCCAAACTGGAATTCATCCTCTCCCCCTGACCTTCCCAGACCTGCTTCCCTCAACTTTCATATTTCTGACAGTAGCATCTCCCTTCCAGCACAATGAAAATCTCCCCTCTGACTTTTCCGTTATCAGTTACTAGGTCTTAATAACTGTCCACTCTTCTTTTTTTTTTAAAGATTTTATTTATTTATTTGAAAGAGAGAGAATGAGACATAGAGAGCACGAGAGGGAAGAGGGTCAGAGGGAGAAGCAGACTCCCTGCTGAGCAGGGAGCCAGATGTGGGACTCGATCCCAGGACTCCAGGATCATGACCTGAGCCGAAGGCAGTCACTTAACCAACTGAGCCACCCAGGCACCCAACTGTCCACTCCTCTTGAACTGGATGCCTTTTACTCATTGTGTGAGGCCAGACAAAGCTTCCTGCCTCGTCTCCAACCTTTCCTCATCAGATCACCCTTTCACTACCTCCAAATTCGTTATTTTTTAAATGTTATTTTTAAGACTTACTTACATTTTAAATATTTAAATATTGCAAGATTCATCAATTATTAACATCCTGCCACATCTGCTTTATTTCTCTCTCTGACACAGGTCTCATGATGCCACCTCAGCATGTACCTCTTAAAAATGGGGCCATCCTGGGGCACCTGGCTGGCTCAGTCGGTGGAGCATGCAACTCTTGATCTCAGGGTTGTAGGTTTGAGCCCCAGGTTGGATGTAGAGATTACTTAAAAATAAACTCTTTAAAAACGACAACAACAACAACAAAACGGGGGCATCCTCTTACATCACAACATTACAACTCATCAAATTGAAATAAAACCTTTACGGTCCAAGTTCAAATTTCCCCAACTGTCCCTATAATGTCCTTGATGGCTTTTTTGTCATCATGCAGAATCCAATCAAGGATCATGCAGTTACATTTAGTTGTCATTCTTTTCTTTTCTCCTTTAATCTAAAATCAACTCTTTTTTTCCTTTCACAAAATGGACACTTTGAAGAATCCAGGACAACTGTTTCACAAAATGGTCTTGCATTTGAATTCATCTGCATGTTTCCTCATAATAGCATTACCTTCCGGGCAGGGAAACTACATAGGTAATGTTTTGACACCAAAATCATTCTTAAAACAGCAATGTCATCATTCACTCTGTGGCTCCAGACTCTCAACTCTCTTCTTGAGAAAGCCACGCTCCTGCCTTGAATTCACGGTTCCTCCATGTGTGGTCCCACCCGCTCACACAGAGCTGCACCAACACAAACCCTCCTGTCTCCGGCCACCGCAGTCCCTTCACCGTCACCGAACGTGCTAATGTCAGAGAGCATCAAGACCTTCAGATACCACTCAGCCCAACGTCCTCGTCTGACAGAAGAAACCTTTTGCTGCAAGAAAGGAAGGGACCTGAAGAGGAAGGGAAAATGGGCCTTGTCTAGAAAAAGGAATCCTGACTCCTCACCATGTCTTGTGAGGAAGGACTGCGCAATGAGGACCCCTTTCACTCTTATCTCCTACTCCAATGACCTGGGGCAGGGGAAGAATTAAACTAAGTAACTCTGTTCTAAGGACCTCTAACTGGTTGGTCCACTGAAACTATAAAGGCAGATCCTAGACCTTCAGTGGCATTTTTTTTTACACATTTCAATTAAAACACACTGGGTCTTGGGCGCCTGGGTGGCTCAGTTGGTTAAGCGACTGCCTTCGGCTCAGGTCATGATCCTGGAGTCCCAGGATCAAGTCCCGCATCGGGCTCCCTGCTCGGCAGGGAGTCTGCCTCTCCCTCGGACCCTCCCCCCATCTCATGTGCTTTCTCTCTCTCTCTCTCAAATAAATAAATAAAATCTCTATTAAAAAAAACACACTGGGTCTCTTATGCTCAGAGGTGCCCCCCCAGTCCTCTGAAGTGATCTGGTTAAAGGATTCTCTGGCCACCGGCCAAAGAACCACCACAAAGTTCCCAGACTGTAAAACCGAACTTATCAACCTGGGCTACAGAATCAACCCAAAGAGCCCACCTGAAAACAATCTGACCTGACCTTACACTATACATAAAGGCCAATTCGAGACAGACCACAGAACTTACTGTAAAAACTAAACAAGCTCTAGAAGAAAACACAGAAGACCATCTTTGCAATTTGGGGGTTGGTGGTGGTTACTTACAAAACAATAACCATGAAAGAAAAAAATGGATAAATTAGGCCTCATCAAAATCAATACCTGTTTAAGCCATAGACCAGAAGGAAGTATCTACAAAATATATTTAGCAGAAGACTTTTATCCAAACTATATGAAGAACTCCTACAACTCAATAATAAAAAGGCAAATAAACCAATTTTCTGTAATGGGCAGAAGATCTGAACAGACACCTCACAAAGGAAGATACAAGGTGCTCACCATCCTCAGTCATCAGGAAAATACAAATAAAACCACAATGAGATAGTACAACACACCCACCGGAATGGCTAACTTAAGAAAGACTGACCTCACCTAACATTGGCAAAGATGTGGGGCAATCAGGACTCTTGTACCCTCGTTGTGCGAGTTTAAAAAGTACAACAACTTTGGAAAAATGTCTGGCAGTTTCTTATAAATCTAAACATACACCTGCCCGATGACCCAGCAATTCCACTCCTAGGTATTTACCCAAGAGATATGAACACATGAGTCCACAAAAAGACTTAGAGAACAATGTTCATTAGCAGCTTTATTCATAATAATCCCAAACTGGAAATACCCCAAGTGTCCCTCAATATAAGAATGAATACACAATCTGTGGTCTATTTGTGCCATGTAACAGTATTTAGCAATAAAAAGGAACAAAGTACTGAATCACACATGAATACATCTCACAAACACGCTGAATCAAAGAAGCCTTACAGAAAGAACACACACTATATAATTCCATCTACAGAAAATTCAAAAACAGGCTAAACTAATTTATGGTGAGAAAAAAATCAGAACAGTGGTTGCCTTCAGGGGTGTTGGTAGTAGGGAGCATGAGAGAACTTTCTAGAGTGATGGTAATGTTCTCTGTATCTTAACAGAAATTAGGCTACACAGAATTTGTCCAAATTAATCAACTGGCATACTTAAGATCATTGCATTTCACAATTTTACCTCAAAAAAATAAGGGAAATAAATATTGAACTCTAGTTACTAATATGCATGTTTAGAAGTAAATGATGTTTGCAACTTCTTTTGAAATGAATCAAAAAATAAGACCAAGGAATGGACAGATACATGGGAAGACGGACAGATTTATGATAAAGGAAACATAGCAAAATTTTCATTGCAAAGTGCACGAAGTGGGTACATGGGCATTCACCATACAATTCTTTCAACTCTTTTTGTTTTTTTTTAAAGATTTTTTTATTTATTTGACAGAGAGAGAGATAGCGAGAGCAGGAATACAAGCAGGGGGAGTGGGAGAGGGAGAAGCAGACTCCCCGCGGAGCAGGGAGCCTGATGCGGGACTCGATCCCAGGACCCTGGGATCATGACCTGAGCCGAAGGCAGACGCTTAACGACTGAGCCACCCAGGCGCCCTCTTTCAACTCTTTTATATGTTGGAAATTTTTCATATTAAAATACTGGGGGGTAAATCAGAAGGGGACACATTTACTATGGTGTCTCTGGTTTTCTTTCGCACTATATGGAGCTTCAGGAGATGATGGCCTCCTGTCATGCTTACCGCCTGAAAAGAAAATGGGCTGTGGACCGGAAGTATACATCAGCACAAATTCACACCTTACAAAATTTAGAATGAGGCCCCCAACAGAAGTCTGAGAAGTCTAAATCCTTTTTCTGAGATGAAGAAGGGCATTTGCACACGTGGACATGAACTGGTTTTATCCTCACAACACGAGACAGCAGAAAAGGCAAGGACACAGAAACGAATGGGCATCGACAGAGTCACTGAGAAGCAACAAATACATAAACGCCGTGGAACATCTACAGGAGGTTGGGTTTTGTGTTGTTGTGATATAACTCTGAGTTCGTCTGGCTCCGGGGAGAAGGCAATGAGGATGGAGCAGAGCGCTTTAACCACCGGGAGGGACGCGACCCTGTACCGTGCATTCTCCCCAGCTACAGTCGAGCTCATTCCAACGGGGGACAGATGCACACTGCAAGAGGAACTCACAACTCATTCTGAAAGCAAACAGACAAAAAACCAAGCCACACCATCAACAGCCCAGTAAGTCACAGCCTCTTCTGTCCTCAAAGAAGGAGAGAGGATCTGGGACACCTCCTGGCATCAAGACACGGGAACAGCGGTTCATACCCCAGATGGTGGAAAATGCCATGCCGAGAGGCTTTGGGAAAATAAGTGATGGCAAGTGTCCACTGGAAATGAAGTTCCTCTGTCTCATCGTCCCCTAAGTCAGAGGGCACCTTTCAAATTGCACTCTTCCTCGAACATTGGGTATACTGTGTGAACAAGGGAAACTAACTCTAGGCCAGGTACATTTCATCTGAAGTTAAGATAAAAACAATCCTGTTTGGTCAAACACCACCTGACCAAGGGCCTCTTGCTTCTAGATCAGGAGAGGAGATAATGGCCTTCAGGAATTCCACAGGCTCCCTGGCTGAACAACATGCAACACTGCCACATTAGATTCTATTTAAGATACAGAGAAGCACGATAAGAAACGTTTTAAGGAGACCTAAAGATTTTACTGCCTTGGGTTTCGAGGCTTATCTTTAACTCCTTTGGTGAGGGCAGCAAATAGGGAGATGTTTCAAGCAGTGCCTGAAGCAGGGGAGACACCACTCCCAGGGCAGTCGCCCATTCCCCAGGACCCAAGCAAGCTGTTACCTGCGTCGCCCACTGGATTTGCGTGTGCCAAGCCCCGAGCAAGGCGTCATAGAACCCAGTGAGCTGCCGGTCCAGGGGGAGGTCACTCTGGCACAGTTCTTGCCAGGCTGCTAAGAGTTGCGCCTGCAGAGACAGAACAGAGGGGACCTCGCTGAGGAAACACGACATGCCGCCCGTTAAAGCTGCCCTGCCACCCCAGCAAGGCAAGCCATGTCCCGCTGCCTGCTCCCCGGGGCGATAAGGTGCCCCCGATGACCATTTGATTCAAACAAAGGCGGGGAAACAAGACTTCGCCTTTGCCTGCTCTGATCAATTAGAATGTGAATCCGTTGCCCTCCAGGTGCTCCCTTCTCCTTTCACCTCGCCCCAAAGCCTGCCAAGGTCCTTCCACCTAGCATGCTACAGTCTTCGGAAAAGACCTTAAGATGTGAGTGCATGTGCACTTGACTTCATGGCCCAATGCCGCTGCTTAAAGCACACGAGTGCTGGGCCTGGAGGAATTCAGTCAGGTTTTCACCTCATGTCAACAACTCTAGAAAACAAAAAATTCTTCAGGCTTGCTGAGGGCATAGTAAGGCCTAAGACATGACTCTCCCTTGAAAGACAAAAATGGGAGAAATTGAAACAACTGGTCAGTGTGTAAGTGGAATCCAGCTACCAACCTACAAGAGGCTGAAAACAAGGGCTTGTTTTCCAAGTGGCAAGCAAATGAATCCACAGGTTGGACCAAGAACGCCCCCTACTGGTGAATAAGAAGAAAAAGGCCAGAGGGCAAGGAGGCAGGTGTTTCCCCCTCCGAGAACACAATTGGAGCTCTGCAGGCCGGCCTGGGAGCATTCCACAACCCTTAAGCACCCCTAGCTTCTCACCTTGTGGCATTTGTAGTAGTAGGTGAGCAGCTGGGGCATCCGGTCGATTTCAGTAAACACCTTCACAAACACTCTGGACTGATCTAAAGGAGAACAACATCAAAGATGTCCACATGGGTAGCAGGCTTCCTGTTGCAGACCAGAGAAAGAATTCACCTGGCTCAAGGGGGATATATGTAAGCTCGCCTTCCGAACTGCCTGCCTACACAATGAATTAACTCATGCATGGAGAATATAGATACGAAAAATAAGTCAAGCATAAAGGCAGAATATGTGACTCAGAAGACACTGCAAGCCCTGGCTTGTTTAGATAACGCATCAATAAGCATCAGTGACGGAGCTCAGATTATACATCAGCAAAGTCACTGTTCCACGGAAACAGTGAAATGAGTTCGAATCAGGACTGGGACGGCGCTGGGGGTGGGAGGGGGTCAGGGGGTAGGAGCTAAGCCTGGGCTGCAAAACTGAGGGAGACTCTCACTCTCAGGGTTGTGCAAGAGCACGGTGAGAGCCTCCTTAGATTTTGTGCTTTAGGCAATCACCTGCCTCACCTCCTCCTGGCCCAGACTAGAATCATAAAATGTCAGCGAAAGAAAGGTATCTGAAAAACCATCAATCGAACTCATTTCACAGGGGAGGAAAGTGCAGCCCAGAGAGCTTCTGCCAGCTGCTGAGAATAAATCATGCTCTTTACTGCCCCAGGGCCTTTGCACTTACTGGGTCTGGGATGATCTTTCTGGCTGTGTGGTTCTCCCCTTATCACAAGGGCCTTTCCCAATCAGCCAACCTAAATTAGGTTTCTCCTGTTATTAATTCCCTATCACACCTTTCCCTTTGTAGAACTAATTAAGATCTGTATTATTCTATTTAGTTACTTGTAAAACAGTTTATCTTTCTCACCCTCGGATGTACAAGCTCTATGAGGCTGTGACCTTTCCTGTCTTGTCTCACTGTTTCTAGAAATTAGCACAGGACATGGTAGGCACTCAAAAAATGTAGTAAATTTTTTTTTAAATGTAGTAAATTAATGACTTTTTTTTCAAGGTTTTTATTTATTTATTTATTTATTTATTTGACAGAGAGAGAAGCAGGGGGAACAGCAAGCAGAGGGAGAGGGAGAAGCAGGCACCCTGCTGAGCACGGAGCCCGAAGTGGGGCTTGATCCCAGGACCCTGAGATCATGAGCTGGGCTGAAGGCAGACGCTTAACCGACTGAGCCACCCAGGTGCCCCAATTAATGACTGCTTTAAATAGCATTGTTTTTCAGCAATATAAATAGCATGTTCGTGGTGGAAAAAGTGGAAAACAAGTAAGAAGAAAAAAACTGCCTATCACACTCTGTTAAACACTGTCAACATTTTGGTGTATATTCAAAGACTGCTTTTAGATAGAAACTGCTATAATGCTTACTAATCTAAAAATATAACCACAACTTAAAAAATTTCGACCCCACAGAATAGAACTTATTTCCTGAAACAAATAATAAAGCAGAATTTGGTGATACAGCAAACCCAGTTAGTAAAAGCGTTGGAAAACTTAAAGGTGGCATGTGAGTCTTTAGCCCTTACAGAGGAATTCGAGTTTTTCAAGGTTAGTACATTAAATTAAACACAAATTTGTAAAACTGGGGGGAGGTCCCGATTCAGATGAGAGAGAGAAAGAAATAGGAAACCTACTCTGGCAACCATAATAAAGACTTCTAGGCTCCTGCCAACACCACTGACTCAATGCAGAAGGCACTGCTGAGCCCCTGCCTGGTGAAGAGCCACCTGCTGGGTGCTGTGGGGTCTGGTGGTAGACATGTTGTTTTGCAACCACACCCCACTGCCCTTCTTCTGAGAGAAGTCTGGTTGTTCTCCGAGGGACCGTGGACCTGCCTCCCATTCTCCCATTTTCATTTTTTTTTGTTTTGTTTTGTTTTTTACAAAGCAAAAAACTTAGTTTATATTACAGAATAATACCATTAGCATTTTCCTACAGCTGCTAATGATTACATATACCTAAGACAGAGTGAATGTCAATTGTCTTTATCAAATAATAGTATCATTTATTACTTTGGTTTTGTTTCCAGTTTTACTGACAAGACATCACTGTATAAGTTTAAGGCATACATCATGCTGGTTTGATCTACACATATTGTGAAATAATAATAACAGGTTCAGCTAACATCCATTTTCTCATACAGACACAGTAAAAAGAAAAGAAAGAAGAAAAGAATAAAGGGGGAAAAATTATTCTAGTGATGAATACTCTCAGGATTTACTCTCTTGACAACTGCCTTGGGAAATCCTATAGAAATATTAACTACAATCATCGTGTTGTATGCTATATCCCTGGTACCTACTATAACTGAAGTTTGTACCTTTTGACCATTTTCCATTTAAATGTTTCTAGTGAAGCTGACTCTACTCCAGATCTGGGGTATGGCCAGCCAGAGCCTCAAATCCACCTGATCAAAGTAATTGGTTCGGAGGTACAAAAGCCTGCCCATCAATGCAATCAAGATTAATCCTGGGATCTCTTCTTAAGCTGTGAGGTGCAAGGGCCACCACATGAAAAGTGCACCTAGAAGTAACTAACACTAACACAGAGAGAGACAGAGCTAAGAAATGGCAAGAGGGACTGGGTCCTAATAATATCACAGTTTGCAAAAACTAATGATGTAATGTATGGTGATTAACATAACAATAAAAATTTAAAGGAAAAAGAAAATAACACAGTCTGTGCTCCTGGATCAGCAAGACCTATTCCTGAACTTCTCAGTTCCATAAACAACACAGTCTCTCTTTTTCATTTAGGCATGTTTGAATTGGATTTCTGTCACTTGCAAAGAATCCCAAACTGATACAGGCCTCATGTGAATAAGATGGGGTCCCTAGTCTCTATGCCATCCATCCACAGTGTAATATAGGGCCAATGGATTCTTATTATTTCAAATAAACAACTGATTTTGGATTATAAATAAGACAACATAACAAACAGCATCAATGGGAAATTTCATTTATGTTGCTTTTGCACATGATCTCACGTTCTATTTAGACATAAGGAAGCTCTTCTCACACAATGCCCTGCACAGAGGAGATATGTCACAATTACCTGTGAAGTGAAATGAAATAAATATATGGGAAGAAATGCTCTTAAATCTCATGCTAAAATATTTCCCCCACTGCATCAGTCTGTACCACTTCATCTTGGAGGGCTACCCTTCCCCCTTCCCCCACTCTCTGTCACTCATTTTTTTCTGGGGAAAGAGAATATCTGGTTGAACGTATCAATAAATATAAAAAGAGGTGAGGATAATATCAAAGGCCTTTGATATACAACGTAGCTAACAACATAAAAAAAAAAAAAACACTGTGGAGAAGCTACTGTCACCCTTTTACATTCACACTTCTTCCAAAGCTTCTCCATTTATATAACCTCACTTCAACCTCAGTGCAACCCTAGGAGGCCAGAAGATGGGAAATTGGCAACAGAATAAATAAGCCCGACCAGATCACACAACCAGAAGGGCCAAGACCGCCTCTCAGCTGGGTTCCTGAGGCATCATCTAACTCCTGTGACTTGTCTAAAAGGACAACTAACAGATGCAAGAGTTTAAATCTCAGATCCAGCAAACAATTCCAGGAGCTATGCTGGTCCCGTTCAGAGAAGAGGAGAGTGTTTCAGAAGGAAAGTCTCTGGGGAAAAGGGGAAAGGCACTTAGAACATCTTACTCCCATTTTGCAAAAAAATGAAGGCCTATGGATGGTAGCAAGAATGAGAGGGAATAGGGGCGCCTGGGTGGCTCAGTCGTTAAGCATCTGCCTTCGGCTCAGGTCATGATCCAGGGTCCTGGGATCGAGCCCCACATCGGGCTCCCTGCTCCGCGGGAAGCCTGCTTCTCCCTCTCCCACCCCCTCACTTGTGTTCCCTCTCTGGCTGTCTCTCTCTCTGTCAAAATAAATAAATAAAATCTTTAAAAAAAAAAAAAAGAATGAAAGGGAATAAAAAGGCAGCCAGAAATATAAGGATAAAGTGAAGCTGAAGAGGAAAGGAATTAAAATCATAGTGCCTGATCTGACTCTGCAAAAATGAACTGACCTTACAAAGTTGTGATAACAGAAACACTATTTATTAATTCAGTTAAAAGCAATGGTATACAAGGAGAATGTGAAGGGGAGAGAAGAGTGGTATGAAAGCGAAATCTTTAGTGATAACAATAGAAAGTCAACAGACAATGCCTAAAGTTAATATACAAAGAAATAAAATAATAAATGTATTATGCAGAGGGGCACCTGGGAGGCTCAGATGGTTAAGCATCCGACTCTTAATTCCAGCTCAGGTCATGATCTCAGCGTTCATGGGATCGAGCCCTGTGTTGGGCTCTGTGCTCAGCAGGGAGTCTGCTTGAGACTCTTTCTCCCCCTCTCCCTCTGCATTGCCATCTCCGCCCCCCCCAACCATGCATGTGTGCATGCGTTTTCTCTCTCGGAAATAAATAAATCTTTAAAAATAAGTAAATAGGGGCGCCTGGGTGGCTCAGTTGTTTAAGCGGCTGCCTTTGGCTCAGGTCATGATCCCAGGGTCCTGGGATTGAGCCCCGCATCGGGCTCCCTGCTTGGCGGAGAGCCTGCTTCTCCCTCTCCCTCTGTCTGCCGCTCTGTCTACTTATGCTCTCTCTCTATCTCTGTTAAATTAAAAAAAAATCTTAAAAAAAATAAAAATAAGTAAATAAATGTATTATGCAGAAATATAAAATGAAATGCCAGAGAAAAGAGCTCTGAGAATTAAAAGTGCTCTCCTGGGATCGGGACTGGGGAATGAAGTGGTAGAGGAAAAAAATGTTCTCTTCCCCAGTAAGACCTCCAGTACTGTTCAACTTTTTCAACACTGTTGGTGAGGGGAACAAATCCTAACTGAATTCAAGAAACAGAAAAATGAAACCAATGAAGTCATTTGTAGGTCTGGACTTCCAATCTGTAGTGTAGCTCCAACTGCTGAGCTAGAGGGCTTCTTAGAAACACGGCTGCTCCTGCAATTCAAATAGAACCTTCACGAGTTCCTGACTGGTCTCTTAGGACTTATTCCCTTTGGGTTTCTGTGAGAGCCATGAAATCTTGAATGGAGGTCCAAGAGAAAGGAATAATGTTCCGTTATTCTGGGGGAATGCCTCCCCCAGAAGCAGGAGTATAGAAATCGTAGGGTGCGTGTTCCATACTCCCTTTACTAAGAAGGAAATTGAGGTCTCACTGCTAAGAGGCAGCAGCCCAAAGATTTCAAAACTGGCCTGTCCATCTCCCAAGTCCACACTCCTTCCACTTGGCCAACAGACCTCAGCAGACTTACTAATAAACTGCTAATAGCCATGAAATTCTTCCCTGGATGGAAACTCCTCAGTCTGTTCAACGCAAACTACGCTCTGTCCCCAGCCCTCCTGTCCAACCTCATTTCTTGACCGTTTCCCAACGTTCACTCCATTGAAATGGGCTTAACTGTTATTCCCACAATTGCCCGAGTTTCCCCATTTCTATACTACTCCTATGTATGTTGTTCCTTCTGCTGGAAACATTCCTTCCCACCTATCAAAATCCTACACCCATGGGAAAATGCTCATGCCATGGTGCTCACGGGAGGAAAAACAAGGTACAAAATTGTATATATTCAATGGACAGTTCGATATAGGTACACACTCACAGGAAAAAAACTAGAGGAAAATACTAACAGTCATCTCTGGGTGCTGAGTTCACTGGTAAATCATCTTCTTTTTTATATTTGTGTATATCTTTCCAATTCTCAATAACCTGTATTACTTTTATAATCAGAAATAATTAGGGGCACCTGGGTGGCTCAGTCATTAGGCGTCTGCCTTTGGCTCAAATCATGGTCCCAGAGTCCTGGGATCGAGCCCTGCACTGGGCTCCCCACTCGACTGGGAGCCTGCTTCTCCCTCTCCCTCTGCCGCTCCCCCTGCTTGTGCTCTCTCTCTCAAATAAATAAATAAAATCTAAAAAGAAACAATTAAAAATTTTTAAAAAATTACATCCCTTGGGGCACCTGAGTGGCTCAGTCGTTAAGTGTCTGCCTTCGGCTCAGGTCATGATCCCAAGGTCCTGGGATCGAGCCCCACATCGGGTTCCCTGCTCCTTGGGAAGCCTGCTTCTCCCTCTCCCACTCCCCCTGCTGTGTTCCCTCTCTCGTTGTGTCTCTCTCTGTCAAATAAATAAATAAAATTTTTTTAAAAAAAATTACATCTCTCTTTCAAAGTTCTGCACATATATTAGCTCTTTCAGAAAAACTTCCTCGATTTTCTGTCATCTTTTCCCTTCATTCCGGGGATGGTTAAGACAACTTTCACATTCCATCTTGTAATAAAATTATTTGTGTACTTGTTCTCTCCCAGCCTCACCCTCAACCAAGCTGTAAGGTCCCTGAAGGACAGCAACCTTATCTTAGTCATCTTTTAATTCCCTGCTGTTCCTCCCATAATCAGTATTTTAAAATAGCATTTAAAAGGGAGTTATCCTATCAGGCTCCCTGCTCCACAGGAAGCCTGCTTCTCCTCTCCCACTCCCCCTGCTTGTGTTCCCTCTCTCACTGTCTCTCTCTGTCAAATAAATAAATTGAAAAAATAAAATTAAAAAAAATAAAAGGAAGTTATCCTTTTGAAATGCCTACTTTGAATTACACCAGATAGGAATTGTACAAAAGCAAACAAAGTCAACCCCTTAAATGTTCACATATTTGGTGGCTTGAGGAATAAGTAAATAATTTGGTAAACATCAGCATTCCACACATAGCAGTGGACTCTAAGAGCCAAATTCTGGTATTAATATCAAGTAGTTTCTTACATATTTTCCTAAGGGCAGAGGAAAGGACTGAATGGGAGCCCTTGCTTCCAGGCTCAAAGCTGAGAAGCCAGGGCGGCAGCCTTGGGACAGGTCTTCAGCTGCACCACTCTGGCACTCGTCTGCCCCCTTCTGGCCAAAACTCAGATGCCCCCGTCTCAGAAAGAAATTAAAAAAGAAGAAAAAAAAATTTTAAACTGCACAAACAGGTACCCAACCTTTTATACTTGCTGAGAAGGAAAATCTGTGAGAGCAACTATTGTGATGATAACCCAGCTAGGTTTTGGAAATCTGTTGGCAGATCTCACTTTGATGGACAGGAATCCATGAGTTGGAAGATGGCTATTTGCCCCTAAAATGCTTATTATTTCCCCATGATCCCTTAGATCATTGAAGCTTCCTGCTACACGTAAAACTGTGCTACAGAAAGTTGCTTCAGGGACGCCTTGGTGGCTCAGTTGGTTAAGCAGCTGCCTTCGGCTCAGGTCATGATCCCAGGGTCCTGGGTCAAGCCTCGTGTTGGGCTCTCCGCTCAGTGGCGAGCTTGCTTCTCCCTCTCCCTCTGCCACTCCCCCTGTTTGTGCTCACGCGCTCTCTCTCTCTCTCTCTGTCAAATAAATAAATAAATAATCTTTAAAAAAATAAAAACTAGGGGAGACGAACCATTAGAGACGATGGACTCTGAAAAACAAACTGAGGGTTCTAGAGGGGAGGGGGGTGGGGGGATGGGTTAGCCTGGTGATGGGTATTAAAGAGGGCACATTCTGCGTGGAGCACTGGGTGTTATGCACAAACAATGAATCATGGAACACTACATCAAAAACTAATGATGTAATGTATCGTGATTAACATAACAATAAAAATTATTAAAAAATAAATAAAAATAAAAACTGTTAGATAAAAAAGCACCTTGGCCTTCCAGGGAAGATGTCTGATGAAAGAGCACATGACTTTCGGTTGGGTGGGGAACCTTCCTGATGCTCACCAAAATTCACCACCAGGAGAAAAACACAACACCATTTCGTCTGTGCTGAAGCCACGGAAATATCTATAACTACGGAACTTCCGAGAAAGTAATCAGATAATCAGTCACTTTGGCCCAAGGTGAGTGGGGATGCCAGGAGCACTCGGAATGCCAGCATGGAGCGGCTGAGCATGGCAGGACAAGGTGGAGACAGGGAGCAAAGCGGGGGTCTAGTCCAGGCAAGGGGAGAAGGCTTATTTCCGCTTCAGCCCAGCAGCGGCTAAAAAGAGCCATTTCCCCCTTCTGAATCCATCCTGCCTACAAAGAGTGGGTCTGGAATCAAGCCTGATTTAAATCTGTGAACAAAGGTAGTCAAATATAGCTTGCCCTCACTACCAAGGCCCATAATCCTGACCCAGAGGGCATCATTCAAACCTGATTCCAGTAGCAAACCCCTTCAGAATGAAAGGAAAAGCATTCAAATTCATGGAGCCACCACCTCCCCACCTCCATTCCTACTTCTTCTCCAACCCCACCTAACCATAGGTGCACCCCAACCACATCCGTGGAGCTGTGTGGGTCTTTAGCTGCAACAAATTCATGAGCAAATGGGAGAAGGCTGCCAGATGGTGACTTTCCACAACCCAACTCCAGTCCTAGGATCCTGTTGATGACGAGAACACTCCAAACAGATGACTGACAAATGGATAAGTTATGGAATGAAAAGGCCGGAGATGAGTACTGAATCCATTCTCTTTAGGCAACTGGAGAGCACAACACAGAATGCAGCCTTTAATTCAAGGGAAGAGGAAAGCTCTCAACAAAGCCCAGGTAAATAGGGAGGGGCTTCCAAAGAGATCGCATTGTTATTTTCCAGCAAAGAGCAAGCCCAGAAAAAAGCAGCCACAAATAAATATGACTAAGCAGAAACAAAAACAAACCAAAAAACCCCCACAATAGGACCTATGCAAAAGTAAAGGAACAGAACGTGCAGAAGGTACATCATAAGAGCACTTCAAGAAGAAGCAGAGAGAGGACAGTAAGGAAGTCGAGGACTTTACCACCATAAACCAACTAGACCGAACACACACACACACACACACACACACACACACACACACACACACCTCTCCACCCAACAACAGCAGAATACATATTTTTCTCCAGTGCCTGTGAAACATTCTCCAGGATAGATCATATCTGAGGCCAGAAAACAAGTGTAACTAAGATGGAGGAAATCTTATATCCTTTCTAATCATAATGAAATGAAACTAGAAATCAAAAGAAAAAACAATGGGAAAATTCACAAATATGTGGAAATTAAACAACAGCCTTAAACAACCAATGGGTCACAGAAGATATCATAAGGAAAATTAGGAATTATCTTGAGACAAATGAAAATAAAAACACAACATACCAAAACGTATGGGATGCCACAAAAGCAGCACTAAACACTAATTTATAGCTGTAAATACTTATGCTAAAACAGAAGAAAGATCTCAAGTCAATAACCTAAACTCTACATCCTAAAGAACTAGGAAAAAAAAAAAAGAATAAACTAAACCTAAAGGTAGCAAGAAGGGAAGAAATAATAAAAATCGGAGCAGAGATCGATATATAATAGAGCAAAACAAAAAAGAAGTCAACAAAACCAAGAGGTGGTTCTTTGAAAAGATGAACAAAACTGACAAACTTTTAATTAGATTCACTATGAAAAAGAGAGAAGACATTTCAAATAAATAAAGTCAGAAATGAAAGAAAGGACACTACTACTGATCTTACACAAATAAAAAGGATTATAAGAAAGCACTATGGGGGCGCCTGGATGGCTCAGTCGGTGGAGTGTCCAACTCCTGATCTCAGGTCTTGATCTCAGGGTTGTGAGTTCGAGTCCTGTGTTGGGCATGAAGCTTACTTTAAAAAAAATAGGGGCACCTGGGTGGCTCAGTCAGTTAAGCATCTGACTTCGGCTCAAGTTATGATCTCCAGGTCCTGGGAGTGAGCCCCATGTCGATCACAAGCAGAAGCAGTGCGTCTGCTTCTCCCTCTCCCTCTGCTCCTCCCAGAGCTTGTACTCGTGCTCTCTCTCTCAAATAAATAAATAAAATCTTTTTCTTAAGTAAATAAATAAATAATAAAATAAATAAAAAGTCCTAGGGACAATTATACACCAAAAAATTGGATAATCTAGATGAAACGAACAAATTCTTAGACACACACAATACCAAGACTGAATCATGAAGAAGTAAGAATTCTAAATGGATCTAAAACTAATAAGGAGATTGAATCAGTAATCAAAAACCCTTCAACAAAGAAAAGCACACCAAACAGCTTCACTGGTGAATATACTAGACATTTCAAGAAAAATTAATACCAATACTTCTCAAACTCTTCCAGAAAACTGAAGAGGAGGAAACACTTTCTAACTTATTCTACGAGGCCAGCATTACACCGATCCAAAGCCAGACAAAGACAATACAAGAAAAGAAACCTACAGACCAATATCCCTGATGATTTTTTTTTTTTTTGAGAGAGAGAGAGCACGCGTGCACTCAAGCGGAGGTGGAATGCTCAAGCAGACTCCACACCCAACGCAGAACCCAACACAGGGCTCAATCTCATGACCCTGAGATCAGGACCTGAGCAGAAATCAAGAGTCAGACACTTAACCAACTGAGCCACCCAGGTGCCACATCCTTGATGAACAGTGATGCAAAAATCCTTGATGAAATACGAGCAAACCAAAATCAGCAGCACATTAAAGGATAATACTCTACAGCCAAGTGGACTTTATTCCTGAGATGCAAGGATGGTTCAATGTCTGAAAATCAATCAATGTAATATACCATATTGACAGAATGATGGAAAAAATCCACACGATCATCTCAAATGGTGAAGAAAAGAATTTGATACAATTCAACCCTTTTCATGATATAACTCAACAAACTAGGAATAGAAGCAAACTATGTCAGCATAATAAATAAAGTTTCATATATGAAAAGCCCCCAGTTAACATAATACTCAGTGGTGAAAGACTATTTCAAACTTTTCCTCTGAGATCAGGAACAAGACAAGAATGCCTGCTTTTGCCACCTCTATTCACCTTAGTGCTGGAAGTCTTAGCCAGAGCAATGAGGCAAGAAAGAGAAATTAAAAGCATTCAAAGAGAACAGGAAGAAGTAAAATTATCTTTGTTTGCAGTTGATATGATCTTATAACCAGAAAACCCTAAAGATTCCACAAAAAAACCTGTTAGAACTAATAAGTGAATTTGGCAAAGTTGCAGGATACAAAATCAACACACAAAAATCAGTCGTGTTGGGACACCTGGGGTGGCTCAGATGGTTGGGCGTCTGCCTTCGGCTCAGGTCATGATCTCTGGGTCCTGAGATCGAGCCCCATGTCAGGCTCCCTGCTCAGTGGGGAGACTGCTTCTCCCTCTCCCTCTGCCTCTCCCCCTGCTTGTGCTTTCTCTGTCTTTCTCTCTCTCTCAAATGAATAAATAAAATCTTTAAAAAAAAAATCAGTTGTTTTTCTATATTGACAATGAACAATCTGAAGAGGAAATAAAATTCATCTACAGTAACATCAAAATAAAGAAAATACTTAGGAAAAAATGTTAACAAGGAGCTGAAAGACTTGTACTCTGAAAATAACAAAACACTGCTGAAAGAAATTAAAGAAGACACAAATAAATGAAAAAACATCCCGTGTTGATGGACTGAAATACTTAATACTGTTAAGACGGTAATACTACCCAAAGTCATCTACAGATTCAATGCGATCCCTATCGAAATCCCAATGGTGTCTTCTGGAGAAACAGAAAAACCCACCCTAGAATTCATATGGAATTTCAAGGGACCCCAAATAGACAAAACAATCTTGAAAAAGAAGAGTGACGTTGGTGCTCTCACACTTCGTGACTTCAGAACTTACTACAAAGCTACAATAATCAAAACAATGCGTGTGGGGCAGGTGGGGGTGACAGCGTGGTACTGGCATAAGGACAGGCATATGACCAACGGAGGAGAGCAGAGAGCCCAGAAATGAACCTTCACGGGTACAATCAAGTGACTTTCAACAAGGGTGTCAAGGCCATTCAATGGGGAAAGGACAACAAGTGATGTTCAGAAAACTGGATATCCACATGCAAAAGAAAGAAACTGGACCCTTACCTTACACCATATACAAAAATGAACTTTAAATGGATCAAAGAGCAACATGTAAGAGCTAAAACTATCAACTCTTAGAAGAAAATGGGAAAAATTTCATGACACTGGATTTAGCAATAGTTTCTTACTTATGACACCAAAAACACAGGCAACAAAATTAAAAACAGATATATTGGACTACAACAAAATTTAAGATCTGTGCATCAAAGGACACTATAAATAGAATGAAAAGCCAACCCACAGAATCAGAGTATACAAATCATATATCTGATCAGGGATTAATATCCGGAATATATAACAAACTCCTACAACGCAAAAATAAAAAATAAATTACCCGATTTTAAAATGGTCAAAGGACTTGGGACACCTGGGTGGCTCAGTCGGTTAAGCGTCTGCCTTCGGCTCGGGTCAGGATCCCAGGATCCTGGGATCGGGTCCTGCATTGGGCTCCCTGCTCAGTGGGGAGCCTGCTTCTCCCTCTCCCTGTGCCCCTCCACCCTACCCGTGCTCTCTCTTGCTATCTCTCTCTCAAATAAATAAATAAAATCTTAAGAAAGAAAGAAAGAAAGAGAATGCTATTAGTGAAATGAAAAACAATCTTTTGAAAAATAAAAAAGACTATGGGGAGAGTTGATAAAGAGCTAAAATAGACCAGAGGGAACATGACATAAAGGAGGGGGAAACAGAGAGCTGATGGACAGACAGCTGATGTTCTCAAAAATGGAAAACAAATGGAACAGAAAAAATATTTTTTAAGAAAGAAATTTTCTAGGGCACCTGGGTGGTTCAGTGGGTTAAGCGACTGCCTTCGGCTCAGGTCATGATCCTGGAGTCCAGGGATCGAGTCCCACATCGGGCTCCCTGCTCAGCAGGGGGTCTGCTTCTCCCTCTGACCCTCTTCTCTCTCGTGCTCTCTATCTCTCATTCTCTCTGTCTCAAATAAGTAAATAAAATCTTAAAAAAAAAAAGAAAGAAATTTTCTAGAAACAGAGAAAGACATGAATCAGCAAATAAAAAGAGCTCACACTATGTTCTAGAAAAATATTTTTCCCAAACTGAAAAATAATCTAGTGAAGTAACTAAACTATAAGGCAAAAGAAAGAATTGTATAAGCCTGAAGTCAGCAAACTATGAGCCAGCAGGCGACAGCACCACCTGGTTTTGTCATAAAGTTTTACTGGAACACAGAGAAGCCTATTCATTTATACACGGGCTTTCACACCACAACTGCAGTTAAGTATTGGTGATAGACAGCACACGACCCAAAGAGCCCAAAATATTTACTACCCGGCCCTTTACAGAAAATGCTTGCTAACCCCTGCTTTAACTAGTACAAGGAAAAGAAACGAACTACCAAAAAAAAAAAAAAAAAAAAAAAAAGAATCAGGCCAGTCTCATGTTCATAGTGAAATACAGTTGGCAGAAGACAAGGAATCAAGGCTTCTAGATTTCCACAGGAAAAACAGTGTGATCCAAAAATTCCAAAAGCAGCCATTTTCTTCTATATGTAAAAGCAACAGAAAGACATTCTTTACTACATAAACACTGAGGATATGCATATAATCCCCATGCCCTTCCTGAGGTGAAAAAAATCTACTTACAAAACCGAATCCTGGTCATGAAGAGAAGCCTCAAAGAATTAACAAACGGGGAAGAGGTGTGCTGAAAAGTCTAAAAGTGAGCACTGAATCCATTTAAACAAGAAATTGAGCATAAATAGCCAATTATTGGTTAGAAAACGGTTATGAAAAGATAAAATATCAAATATGAAAATTTTCTAATATTTAAAAGTTTAGAGAAAAGCCACATGATAAAAAAATTAATAATTTGAAAATTAATAATGAATAATTTGACAATATACCATGATTAAAATTCTAGACTATGCAATCTTGTAGACTGGCCAAGGAAGAGGGATGGTGGAAAGCAGGAAGAGGAGTTAAAGCACACTAACTGGGGGAGGCAGATGGTGTTTCTTTCAGGAGGCTGATAAATTGAGAAAGAAGTTTAGTTTAATATAATTTGAAATCATAAATCACTAGAAAAACTAAAATCAAGTTCTATATCTTTCAATCATCTGTGAGAAAAAAAATCACAAAGAAAACAAACATAAAGCAGAAAATACCGAGACATACAAAACTGACAATTTCTGTCAAATAAAACCTAAATGGGATAAAGTCACTTATTAAAAAGTACAAGGATTAGATAAAAATCAAGATTCAACAAAGTGCTATCTCCAATAGCTAAGTCTAAAATAAAACATCTCAGAAAGTTTGAAGGTTGGGGCACCTGGGTGGCTCAGTCGTTAGGTGTCTGCCTTGGGCTGGGGTCGTGATCCCCGGGTCCTGGGATCGAGCCCCACATCGGGCTCCCTGCTCCATGGGAAGCCTGCTTTTCCCTCTCCCACTCCCCCTGCTTGTGTTCCCTCTCTCGCTGTGTCTCTCTGTCAAATAAATAAATAAAACCTTAAAAAAAAAAAAAAAGTTTAAAGGTTAAAAAAAAAAAAAATGGGTAGGGCTCCTGGGTGGCTCAGTTAGTTAAGCAACTGCCTTCGGCTCAGGTCATGATCCTGGAGTCCCGGGATCGAGTCCCACATCGGGCTCCCTGCTCAGCGGGGAGTCTACTTCTCCCTCTGACCCTCTTCCCTCTCGTGCTCTCTATCTCTCATTCTCTCTCTCTCAAATAAGTAAATAAAATCTTTAAAAAAAAAAAATGTGTAAAGCCATACTAAAGCAAGTACAAACAAAAAAGAAGGCAGAAGTTGTAATATTCATACCCAAGTTGAACTGCAGACAGAAAGCATTTAATGGGGCCATGGCAATTATTTGATAAAAATGTTCCTTAAAACCTAACAAGTGGGGCACCTGGGTGGCTCAGTCAGTTAAGTATCTGCCTTTAGCTCAGGTCATGATCGCAGGGATCGAGTCCTGCATCTGGTTCTTTGCTCCTCGGGAGCCTGCTTCTCCCTCTGCCTGCCACTCCCCCTGCTTGTGCTCTCTCTTTCTCGCTTTCTCTAATAAATAAATAAAATCTTTAAAAAAAAAAGATAGGGCGCCTGGGTGGCTCAGTTGGTTAAGCGACTGCCTTCGGCTCAGGTCATGATCCTGGAGTCCCGGGATCGAGTCCCGCATCGGGCTCCCTGCTCAGCAGGGAGTCTGCTTCTCCCTCTAACCCTCTTCCCTCTCATGCTCTCTATCTCTCATTCTCTCTCTCTCAAATAAATAAATAAAATCTTTAAAAAAAATAAATAAATAAAAAATAAAAAAAAAGATATTTGCTAATAAGACCTCTATGAAAAAATTCTAAATAAAATATTAGCAAATACCCAGAAGGACACTAACAGGCATACACACACGTGCGTGCGCCCACACAGACATCCCATAACCACGTGGAGCTTGTTCTTGAGTTGCAAGAATACAAGGGTATTAGGAATGCTATCAATATGATTTTCCACATTAGTAGATCACAGGAAATAAAAATCAGATTTGACAAGGGTCAAAACTCGTCAAACAGTACACTTAAGATATGTGCGTTTCTCTGAAAGTAAATTTCACCTCAAAAAAAGAGAATCATAAAGCAATACTGAACTCTAGTTATTGATATGAATGCTGAAGCATTTAAGAGTGAAGTATGCCTATATCCATAAGTTACTTTGGAATGCATCCCAAACAGAACCTGGATGGACAGAGAGATGGATGGGTGTGTAGATGTGTGACAAAGCAAATGTGGTAAAACACTTAACTAGGATCTAGGTGGTGTGTCTGTCATGTGCTTATCTCAACATTTCTGTATGCTTGAAAATATTTATATAAGCTATTGAAAAAAGGCAACCCCAAAAAAGTTACAGCTTAACTTCCAAGCTACATAATTTAATCCACAGTAAGACGCTCAAAAGGCTGAAGACTTGGAAAGCCTTACCTTTGTGAGGAGGTGTGCAGAGATGAGAGGGGGCCCGCACTTACCTACAGACTGGGAGGTGAACGCCGCCACAATCTGTGGGGAGGCCAGGGCCTCCAGCCTGTTCTTCAGTGCCTCCAAGTGCACACATTTTTCCGAGTAGTCTGGTGTATCAACAAGCATCATTAAGCTGTTCTGCATACCTGTCAGCTTAGCAGAAATCACAGCTATGTCCTATAAAAGACCAGAATAGAGGATATTTATTTTAAAAGATCCCAGGTCCTCCAGTGGCACCTGGGTGGCTCAGTTGGTTAAGTGTCTGCCTTCGGTTCAGGTCATGATCTCAGGGTCCTGGGATTGAGCCCCGCGTTGGGGAGCCTGCTTCTCTCTTTCCCCCGGCTTGTACTCGCTCTGACAAATAAATAAAATCTTAAAAAAGAAATGCTATTTTTTAAAAGAATTAAGAATGTAGTAATTGTGTTTCATTTCAGCACTCAACAGGTGTCTACAACATGTCAGACACTGTATTAGATGTTTGAGACACAAAAAAGATCACATTGCAGCCTCTGAGTTCCCAACATATTGGGACAGCAAGATCGGCATGTAGTTTAAGGAGTATGGCTCAGGCGCTACCGGGGCCCAGGGGAGGGAGCAAGTGAGTCTGCCTGTGAGAGGCCAGGAGCCAGCAGGGATGGGTGGCTGCCACAGTGGTTTAGGAGAAAGACAATGGGAAGTGTGACCAGAGTGGTGGCAGAGGGATCCAAAGAACGGACAACTGCACAGATATCGGAGAGGCGGGGAAGAGAGCACGGTTAAGGACCGCTGAGGTTTCTAGCCTAGACCCTTGCTGGGGAAGTGCCGCCATCAACCAAGACAGGGAGGCCAAAGGGAAGAGCAAATGGGGAGCGGTTCTAGACAGAAATAATGAATTCAGTTTGCAGTGCCTGGGGGGGAGCCAGCCGGATGCATATGGTCTTGTCGGCAGCTGGTTCTGAATATCGGGATAGTTGGGAGGGGCAAAAGCTTTCTTACTCTTAGCTAGTTAATATTAGTAGTGTACTGACTGCAATCACGCACGTGCCAGGAATCCAGGAAGACTGCAGCTCACATCCACGAACCCTACATCCATTACCTTGTCATGAGCCCAGAGGAGGCTCTGAAATGGAATGGGAAGGAGTATGGCCCTCCTGCACTCCCAGATAAAGGTAAGTGATAGAGAATACTAGATTGTAGAGTACAAAAACGAAGTGCAGAGCAGCGTTCACAATGCACTGCCATTCAGGGGAACAAAAGGGCAGGGACCATGTGTGCGCGTGTGCGTGTGTGCGCGTGCGCGTGTGTGCGCGCGTCGGGGGTGTCAGGGTTACGAGAAAAACATTTTTCACCGTTTATTCCTGTTTACTAATTTTTTTTCCCCTCATGCACTGAGCACTTTTTAAAAACCTTGTGAGAGTTTTAAAAATTAGCAAAAAGTGGGGGGCACCTGGGTGGCGCAGTCAGTTAAGCTTCTGCCTTCGGCTCGGGTCATGATCCCAGGGTTCTGGGATGGAGTCCTGCATTGGGTTCCCTGCTCAGCGGGGAGCCTGCTTCTCCCTCTCCCAGCTCATGCTCTCTCTTACCATCTCTCAAATAAATAAAATCTTTAAAAAAAAAAAAAAAAGGAGGGGTGCCTGGGTGGCGCAGTCGTTAAGCGACTGCCTTCGGCTCAGGTCACGATCCCAGGGTCCTGGGATCGAGCCCCGCATTGGGCTCCCTGCTCCGTGGGAAGCCTGCTTCTCCCTCTCCCACTCCCCCTGCTTTGTTTCGTCTCTCGCTGTGTCTCCTCTGTCAAATAAATAAATAAAATCTTAAAAAAAAAAAAAACTAGCAAAAGAGATAATAAAAGAATTCATTTTGCTTAACAACTGAGAGTTTTTCATGAGACATCACCTGACCTCATCCTGATAACCGGGTATCAAAAGCATTGCTATTTTCCACAGTTGGCAGTCCTGGAGGGTCCCAGGATGTGGAAGGGCCCCTGCCTGTGGTCCACACTCTCATTTTATCCATTTTCTCTGCCTTTTTCACTGAGCTTTCTCCTGAACTCTCTGTGACAAGAAGGCCATCAGTCAAGATACCAATTCCAGAGGTGTAAAGACCCAGAGCAACTGCAGGTCTTCCCACCCTTTGCCTGTGTGTTTCCACGCAGGGCTTCTTCCTATCCCTTATGGATTCGAGGAAAGGACTTTCTCATTTGTTTCTCCAAACCTCAAGCGCCTGCCTACCCAGCCTGCGGACATCCCCTAAACTCAAGACCTACTTGAGTCTTGAAGGTCTCCTCGATATCAGCACTCAGTGTGCTCCACTTGTCTGCTTCCTGAAGGGACTCTGCCGCAAGCTGCATTCTGGACTTGACCTGGTCAATTTCTACCAACACCTAAAAGAGAGACAAGAGGTCAAAGACTAAGGAAGTGGCAGTTCCTTTATCTCTACCCTCCACTGGCGACTTCAAACATAAGTATCATAGCACACTCCCGTTTTGAGGGAGCTTCTGTGAATGTCTTCCAAAAACAAGAATCAGCATTAGGGACGGGAGCGTGAATACCTGCATCGATTGAGACGTATCCTGTTCAAATTTTTTAATGTCCTCCTTGACAAGAATCATTTGTTCTTTCAGAAAAGATGCCTCCTGTTTCAGGGCTTCAACATCGCGGAGCACTTTGGGCATGTTCTGAAGAGCCTGGTGACTTGTTTCTGTAGCAAGAACCGAAGAACAAAAGGTGAAAATCAGACCAGTCACTAGTGAACAAGATGAAGAGATCAGAAGACAGGAAGGGAATTTTCCCCAAAGCACCCCCAACCACACAGTTTTCTGAGCCTGTGGACGATGGGGAGTGCAGAAGAGGTGGGCTGGGAGGTGGGCTCTGCCAGGACCATGTCTTCCCCAGTGTGATCGGTGTGGGCCATGGGATTTGACAAGGAAGGAACCATCAACCTGACCCAAAATCAACGCTTTTCCACCACTGAGTTAAATTGAAACTCCCTTTGTGAGGAGAGAAAATGAAAGAATCTGACACTGGGTAAATGCCAGCTACGCCGCAGGTGATCTACAAACATTCTATCACGTAATGTCCACAGGAATCATTAGCAGTCACCTCTTACCAATAAGGAAACTGAGGCTCAGAGAGGTTGAGTAACTTCCCTAAGATTTCACAGTGCTGAAACCAAGCCTTACATGTGTCTGGCCCCAATGTCTGCACTCCATGGTCTTTTCAAAACAGAGTCCACAGACGACCAGTGTCAACTGGGGCACAGTTAAATGCAGGTTCCCCGGCCTGCCAGTTTCTTATTTAACAAGTCTGGTAGGAGATCAGGTGACATTAAGAAACTATATGGTTTTTGTTTTTTAAAGTTTTATTTATTTGACAGAGAGAGACAGAGCGAGAGAGGAAACACAAGCAGGGGGAGTGGGAGAGGGGGAAGCAGGCTTCCTGCGGAGCAGGGAGCCCGATGCGGGGCTCGATCCCAGGACCCCGGGATCATGACCTGAGCTGAAGGCAGACACTTAACGACTGAGCCACCCTGTTTTAACAGACGTCCCAAACATAGAATACAATTTGCACATCTTTGCACACTATGATGTGTTATGTGGAATTGGGAGAGTTACTAGCATACCCCTCTGACCCTTTATTTTTTTTTAAAGATTTTATTTATTTATTTGAGAGAGAGAAAATGAGAGAGAGAGAGAGCACGAGAGGGAAGAGGGTCAGAGGGAGAAGCAGACTTCCCGCTGAGCAGGGAGCCCGATGTGGGACTTGATCCCGGGACTCCAGGGTCATGACCTGAGCCGAAGGCAGTCGCTTAACCAACTGAGCCACCCAGGCACCCCCCCTCTGACCCTTTAAAGGGCAATTCATCGGGAAATCAACCCAGTTAAGTCCAGCGTCTTCTGCTCTACCAGTGTGATGAATGGAACCTTAACATCTTAAAGAAATATTTCAGGAACCTGTTCATCCGGCTGTGCCATAAAATAACAATGTGTTTCCAGCACTGACCCCGGGTAAAGTTCTAAGACTAAGAAAACAAAGATAGAACAAGGATTTCTTCTGTATAGAGACTGACTTTGAACAATGCTGACTTTTTAACAACATTGTTATGGCCCCAGCCTTCCACCTGTTAAACCTCGAAGTCACTCTTCAGTCCTTGCCGTTCTCTGTGTACTTCTTTTTCCTTCTCCACAACCCTCCCCCCACACCAAATTCAGTCCACTCTTTTTTCCATTTTAAAGCTATCACTTGCAGCGGTTGCCTCTGGGAGGGTAAGGGCCAGATTTCACTGTGAAGGGGAATGGGGGCACTTTCTTGGGTGATTGTAACATTCTCCTTCTTGACAGAGATTTGAGTTATCCCAGCTGTATACATTTGTCAAAACTCATTACACTCATCAGATAAGATTTTTTTTTTAAGATTTTATTTGTTTATTTGACAGAGACAGCGAGAGCAGGAACACAAGTGTGGGGAGTGGGAGAGGGAGAAGCAGGCTTCCTGCTGAGCAGGGAGCCCGATGTGGGACTCGATCCCAGGACCCTGGGATCATGACCTGAGCCAAAGGCAGACGCTCAACGACTGAGCCACCCAGGCACCCTCATCAGATAAGATTTGTGCATTTCACCTTATGTAAATTTTGTTTAGTTAAAAAAAAAAGAGCTGTAAACAAGTACTGAATTCTATTATGTTTAGGGTACCCACTGAAATGCACAGGGGTAAAGTATACTAACCTCTGCAACTCATTTTGAAATACATCAAAAAATAAGATGGGTGAATGGAGAAAGGGACAGGTAAATGGATAGATTTGTGATAAAGCAGGAATAGTAAATTGTTAATTGTAGAATCTAGGCAGTGGGCATATGGATGTTCACTACAATTCTCTCAATGTTACTGTATGTTTGGCACCTCCACCCACAGTCATTCAGTTCAAGAACCTGCTATCATTCTTGATGTTCTCCCCCTCTTGTCCCTCCTTCCAATCCATCAGCAAGTTCTTCCCATTCTTCCTCCTAAAAATATCTTAAATCTACCCATTTCCTACCATGCCCACTGCCACAACCCCAGTTGAAGCCACTATGATGACAGTCCACTCTTCTGAACAGTTGCCTTCCGAATCAATCGTGGTACTGTTCCTTTACAATCATTTTAAATCAAATCCAAACTCTTTAATGAGACATTAAAATCCCTGCATGATCTGATCCCTGTTTGGGGGTTTTTCTCCCCCTGTCCCCCACCTGGCCTGTTAACCGACCCAACCTAGGACTGGGTCTTGTTCGACACTGTATCTCTGGAACCTGGAAAACAGTTTGTGCCTATTTATTTATTTGTTGACTGAATGACTGAACAAATCAGTCTCCCAACTTGGAGCCCTCAACATTCCCTCCTAGAGCCTCTGCAATAACCTCTCTTCACTGCATATTTGAGCCCTGTCTCGCCTTCCATAAAAAGAAAGCTTTAAACCTCTGAAGGCAGGGCACCTGGGTGGCTCAGTTGTTAAGCATCTGCCTTCAGCTCAGGTCATGATCCCAGGGTCCTGGGATCGAGCCCCGCATCGGGCTCCCGGCTCAGCAGGAAGCCTGTTTCTCCCTCTCCCACTCCCCCTGCTTGTGTTCCCTCTCTTGCTGTCTCTCTCTCTCTGTCAAATAAATAAATAAAATCTTTGAAAAACAAGAAACAAAAAACCTCTGAAGGCTTCCCATTGCCTAGGGGCCGAATTCCCAACTCCTTAGGATAATCAAAAAGCGGATACCTGGGCGGTTCAGTCAGTTAAGTGTCCCACTCTTGATTTCGGCTCAGGTCATGATCTCAGGGTGTGGGATTGGGCCTGCTTAAGATTCTCTCTCTCTCCCTCTGCACGCCACCGCCCCCCCCCCGGTCCCCGGGCATGCACATACGTGTGTGTGTGTGTGTGTGTGTGTGTGTGTAAAGAATAATCAAGCCTGGCACAGCTAGGTACCCAAGCCTCTCATGCTCCAGGGCATGGCACACACGGGCATGCACATACGTGTGTGTGTGTGTGTGTGTGTGTGTGTGTGTGTGTGTGTAAAGAATAAAATAAAATAAAATGATGGGCAAAAAGGGCTTTCACAGTTTGACCCCAATCTACTTTTCTGTCTTAGCTCCAGAAGTCTCCCCCTTCCCCCCGGGAAAGTGTGATCCTATAATAATAATACTAATGACTAACGTTTGTTGATGTTACTGATGGAGCTGTGTTTGAACTTCTCACCCTTCTGTGGACTGGCTAGGCCTTTTTATACCCACATGCTTCTGTATGTGCTGTTCTCTCTCCCTTTCATCCCAGAGAGGTAGCAAGGTATAATAGATAAGACCCTGAGCTCTGGGACCAATGCTTGGGTTCAAATCCAAACTAGAAATACGATGATGGGTCAGTTACTTCACTCAGCCACAGTCTCTACAACTATAAATTGGTAATCATAACTGTGTTTATCTCTACGGATTATAGCCAGGTTTAAATTGGATAATTAGGCTGAGAAGGGGCAACATTAACATTTTGGCCAGGACAGTTCTTCATTGTGTAGGATATCCCAAGCATGCAGGACACCAAGCATCGCTGGGTATTTCCACTAACTGTCCATCATTGTGACATTCCTCCCCATTGCAAGGACTAAAAGCACTCCCAACAACTTCCAGATACTCAGGGGATGGTGGGGGTGGAAGGAGGTGACATTACCACCCCTGGTTTGAGAACCACTTAGTTAATACATACAGGGCATTTAAAAGAATGGCTGACACATTATCAAGGGCTCAAATATTGCTATCATATTATTATTGTCCTCCCCCTCTTTGCCCTATGAAGTCTTCCTTCAAGGCCTAAGACAGGGAAAACCCTTTATGATTCTCCCAGACTAGAGGTAACTGCACACTTTTTCCAGCTCTCATAACTCCTGGTCCTACTTGTAGGAAAGCCACCCTTCACTGTAATTTAACCATTTAGTATCTTCCCCACAAGGCAGCAAGCTCCTGAAAAGTAACCTTTTTGCACATGGCCCATTTCTGGGCACAGGTGTAGCAGATGTTCAATGAGTATTAGATGCAAAGCACAATAAAGAACCTGCAGTGAAATAAAGCTCCCCTCCCCCCAACATCAGCCTTTTCTTAAACACTGGACCCATCTATAAAATAAAGTTTTATTTACTGGGTCTTAAGCTTCCCTGTAGGACCTGTCTCTCCCACGCAGCCTAGCAAAGAGACTGGCGTGCAGTATGCACCTAACGAACATACGGTGAACATACTGTGACTAAAAATCGAGTAGGAGTTAATGAAAAGGTTGCTGGTGTGTATTATTTTTTATAATTAACTATCCTTGAAAGATGGTTCAAGTCTCCATTCAGGCCAGCCCATCTTCAAGGACATGAAGGTCCGCTCAAACAACGTTTCCCAGATTTGTGTCATTCCCACATGCCTCTGATACGCTTTTGCCAAATATAAGAACCAGGTAACGATTAGTTAATATTCTTGAAATTCACTCTTGGGCCTCAAAGGAAACTTGATGGCACCGCCGGGGGTGGAAGAGCAAGCCCCAGCCTCGGCAAGCGTTAGACAGGCGGCAGCGAGCTGACACCGGCCCCCGGCTGCCCCACGAAAGGCCTGGAGGAGGGTCGGTCCGGGCTCCGCCTTCCCACCGCGGGGGGCGCGGACCGCCGCCGCCCCACGCCCGTCCCGGCAGCTCGGCCTTACCCTCCACCGCGTGGTTCACCTCCTGGATGAACAGCTGCAGCTTCATCACCAGCGTGGCCGCGTGGCCATCCGCCTTCCCGGCCGCCGCCTCCTTCGAACCCGTCCTGAAGGCCGCGTTGATCCACTCCTTCACGTCGAAGTCTTCCGCCAGGAACTTGGAGAAGTCCATGGCCGCACCGCCTCTCAGCCTCGGCGTCCAGGCCTGAAGAGCTGGCTCTGGCGGCAACGAGGCTGCTGAGTCGGGCGGCCCTGCGAGGGCACCGGGGCTGGCCTGGGCGGGGGGGGGGGGGGGGGCGGCAGGCGGAATCCACAGCACCCACTAAACTCGCGCTTCTGCGGCCCCTCTGTCAACTCGCGGAGGCAGAGGGCTCAGACTGGCCCTCGCCGCGCGCCGTACTTCTTCCGGAAGTAGGTGGCCGTTACCATAGTGATTGCCGGCGTTCCGGGCGCCCTGGAGAAAGGCCCCCGGCGGAGAGCGGCGAGCGGGTGCGAGCGTCCTGCTTCTTTTGCTAACTTAAGTGCGTGTTGAGCGCTTAAATATGTGCTTACTCTAAAGCCCTTACGTGCACTGGCGCACTTAGACTTGACAGTACTACGAGTGCCGTTATTCTCCCCAAGGTAAAGATGAAATTCGAGGCAGTTGAGCAACTCAAGAGTCATGTCGCCAGAAAGTGGGACTGCGGGGATTTGAACTAGGGCAAACGGGCCACTGGAGCCTGAACTCTTTACCACGCTTTACTGCCTTCCTACAGAGGTCAGATGAGTCTACGCCATCTGGCCTCAGCCCTCCCTATAGCCACATTGGCCTCCTGTCCTTTCCTAACACACCACGCTGGAACTCAAACTCACCGGTTGCACCCGTTTTCTCTAGCCTCATGTGACGCCTTGGAAAAGGGAGCGCCTCCTTTGTCATAGATCATGGGAACCAAAAATTAAAAAAAAAAACAAAAACCTTTGTGTATAACTGTGAATAATTTTGCCATTTACCCTTCTCACCCCGGGCATACTCTGAAATGCATACGGTAGTTCTTGAAGACTCTATATATCTAAGAACCTAAGTCCACAAATCAGGAAAGCTAGTATACTATCCTTGGTAGGAGCGTTGGAAGCCTTAAGTGCCTCTACAATATGTCCCTGCCCTCCCTGATGAACATTTTTAAACTAGCTTTACTAATAACTTACAGGATATAAAATTCATCCATTGTAAGCCACAATTCAATGATTTTTAGTAAATTTGGAGTTGGTCTCTCTCCACAAGATCATTTCCATCAGCCAAAAATGTTCCTTCCTCCTCATTTGCACTTAATCTGGTCTTCCACACCAGGCCCTAGGAAACCACTAGTCTGCTGTCTCTCAATTTACCTTTTCTGGACATTTCAGACACATGGAATCATATACTGTTTAGTGTTCCATCTGGCTTCTTTCACTGAGCATGTTTTTGAGGTCCATTTGTGTTGCACCATGTTATCAGTTTGTTCCTTTATGTTGCTGAATAGTATTCCATTGTGTGGATATGACATATTTAGCCATTCACCAACTGATGGACATGTATGCTGCTTCTAGTTAAAGTCATTATGAATAATGCTATGAATGTTCACCACGTGCCTTTGTGTAGACAAGTTTTCATTACTTTTGGATATATTCCTAGGAGTGGAATTGCTAAGTTACAAGATAAATTTATGTTCAACTTTTTAAGAAAACTGTCAAACTTACCCAGACTAGCCTACACCGTTTTACATTACCATCAATAATGTGTGAGGGCTCCAGTTTCTCTATACCCTCACCAACATCTGGTATATAATAGTCACTGTTGCTTTAGTCTGCATTTCCCTAACCAATGATTTTGAACATCTTTTCATGTTATTAGCCATTCTTACATCTTCTTTGATGAAACGTTAAATTCTTCATATTAATAAACTGTTAAATTCTTTACATATCCTGAATTCCCTTATTAATATGGGTCACAACTATTTTCTCCCAATCTGTATCTTTTAAGATTTTATTTGAGACAGAGAATGAGAGAGAGAGAGAGAGAGAGAGAGAGCACATGAGAGGGGGGAGGGTCAGAGGGAGAAGCAGACTCCCCGCCGAGCAGGGAGCCCGATGCGGAACTCGATCCCGGGACTCCAGGATCATGACCTGAGCCGAAGGCAGTCGCTTAACCAACTGAGCCACCCAGGCGCCCTCCCAATCTGTATCTTGTCTTTTCATTTTCTTAATGTCTTTTTAGGTGCAAGTTTTTAATTTTGATAAATTCCCTTATCACTTCTTTTTTATGGGTCCTACTTTTGGTCTTGTATCTAAGAAATCTTTGCCTCACACAAAATCATGAAGAATTTCTAAATTTTCTTCTAGAAGTTTTAAAGTATTAGCTCTTACATTTATGTCCATGATCCAGTTTGAATTCATTTTTTGTGTATGGTGTGAGGTAAAGGCCTAAGTTTATTCTTTAAAGATTTAATTTTTAAGTAACATCTATACCGAATGTGGGGCTCAAAGTTACAACCCCAAGATCAAGCGTCACAGTCAGCCAGGCGCCCCTCTGATTTTTTACGTACACATATACAGTTATCCCAGGATGATTCAGACTTTCCTTTCTCCACTGATTGCCTTAAGATCTTTTGTCAAAAATCAAGTGACACAGATGTAAGAATTTCTGGACTCTTGTTTCATTATCTATATTCCTATTGTACCAATAACAAATTGTCTTGATTACTATCGTTTATAGTAAGTTTGGAAGTCTGATAGTGTTAGTCCTCCCACTGTTATTTTTAAAAGTTTTGCAGGGCACCTGGGTGGCTCAGTCGGTTAAGCATCTGCCTTCAGCTCAGGGCATGATCCCAGGGTCCTGGGATCCAGCCTCATGTCAGGCTCCCTGCTCCTTGGGGAATATGCTTCTCCCTCTCCCTCTTTCCCTCCCTCGCTCTCCCTCCTCTCTCACATGCACTCTCTCTCAAATAAAATCTTTTTTTCCTTAAAGATTTTATTTATTTGACAGGGAGCAGGAGAGCACAAGTGGTGGGAGTGGCAGAGGGAGAGGGAGAAGCAGGCGCCCTGCCCAGCAGGGAGCCCAATGCGGGATTTGATCCCAGGACCCTGGGATCATGACCTGAGCCGAAGGCAGTCGCTTAACCAACTGAGCCACCCAGGCGTCCCTCAAATAAAATCTTAAAAATATTGTTTTGCTACTCCAGACCCTTTGCATATCCATATACATCTTATGACCTGCTTATCAATTTCTACACAAAAATGCTGCTGGAATAGGGTTTTTATTGAACTTACAGGTCATTTTGAGAACTGGCATCTTGACAATACAGAGTCTTCCAATCCATGAATGTGAAATGCCTCTCCATTTATTTAGATCAGAATGTTTCAACCTTGGTGTTATTCAACCCTGGTGTGGCCAGATAATTTATTGTTCAGTCTGTCCTATGCACTGTACAATGTTTGGCTGCATCTCTGGCCTCTACCACTACCTCCGAAAAGCATCCCTTCCCCCAAGTTGTGACAACTAAGAATGTCTCCGCACATTGCCAAGTATCTCTCAGTGGGAACAATCACCCCTGGCTGAGAACCTCTAATTTAGATCATCTTTAATTTCTCTTAGCAATACCTTTTGTTGTACATTGTATATACCTTGCGCTTTTGTTAAATTTATTCATTTTAATGCTATTGTGAATGTAATTTTCATTTCACATGTTCTTGTTATAGGAATACAACTGATTTTTGTATATTTATCTTGTACGTTTTAACATTTATCAGTTCTAGTTATTTATGTGTGCATGTACATATTCCCTGGAATTTATGTACAGGTTCATATCTGTGAATACAGGTTTTCCTTTTTCTTCCCTCTACTAACTGCACTGCTTAGAATCTTCAGTACAATATTGAATAGAAATGGTAAGAGCAGGGGCGCCTGGGTGGCTCAGACGGTTAAGCATCTGCCTTCAGCTCAGGTCATAATCCTAGGGTCCTGGGATCGAGCCCCGCATCTAGCTCCCTGCTCCGTGGGAGGCCTGCTTCTCCCTCTCCCACTCCCCCTGCTTGTGTTCCCTATCGCTCTCTGTCAAATAAATAAAATCTTAAGAATTTTAGAAATGGCGGGGCGCCTGGGTGGCTCAGTCGTTAAGCGTCTGCCTTCGGCTCAGGTCATGATCCCAGGGTCCTGGGATCGAGCCCCACATTGGGCTCTCCGCTCCATGGGAAGCCTGCTTCTCCCTCTCCCACTCCCCCCGCTTGTATTCCCTCTCTCGCTGTGTCTCTCTCTGTCAAATAAATAAATAAAATCTTAAAAAAAACCTTTCATTTAAAAAAAAAAAAAAGAATTTTAGAAATGGCAAGAGCAGACATCTTTCCCTTGCTCCAGATCTTCAGCATCTTTTTCAGTCCAATCCCTTTTTCAAGATGACCAAGTTCCCTTCTATTCCTAGTTTGTTAAAATGTTACATATTTTTGTACCTATTGGGATAATTGTGTGGTTTTTACCTTTTATTCTACTCATGTGATGTTATAGCAATTAACATTTGGATGGTAAACTGATCTTGCATTCCTAGGATAAATTCTACTTGGTCAGGATGTAGAATGTTACCAGATTTGCTTTGACACTATTTTGTTGAGGACTTTGTGTCAATGTTCATGGGGGAAAACTGGTCTGTAATATTGTTTTTGTGATCTTTCTCTAATTTTGGTTTAAGTGTAATACTGGTTTTAGAATCATTTAGGAAGTGATCCTTCCTTCTCTAGCTTCAGAGTTTGAGAATTGGGAAAGCCTCTTTAAATATTTGGCAGAATTTAATGGGAAGCCAGCTGGGCCTGGACATTTCTTCGTGAGAAGACTATTAATTCAACTTGTTATAGACCTATTCAGATGTTCTAGTTCTTAAATCACTTGGTAATTTGGGCTTTACTAGAAACTTGTCCATTTCACCTAAGCTGGCATAAAACTGTTCATAATATTCCTTTATAATCCTTTCCAATTTCTGTAGAATTAGTAGTGATGTGTCTCCTTTCCTGAGTTTGGTAATTTGTCTTTTGTTGGTCAGTCTCCTATCTTGAACCATAAAGTGTTCTTAGTAATGGAATTCACTCATGGCAGAGCAACAAGACTCAACGTCTAGGTGCCTGACATCATACGGACTGCATACAAACCCTAATCTCACTACTTCCAAGGTTACTGAATTTGAGAGAATTATGGTTGACTTGTGTTTCCACGAGTTAGGCATGAAATCCTAATCCCTAGTCCCTCAGAATGTGACTTTACCAATAGCATCACTGCAGATGTAACTAGTTAAGATGTTATACTGAAGTAGGATTGGCCCTTAATCCGATATGATCAATGTAAATTAGTCATGTGAAGACACACAGGGAGACCACATGACCACAAAGGTAGAGATAGGAGTTACGCAGCATTGCAAATCATCAAAATTATCTGACAGGTTTCAGAGTGAACGTGGCCTAATTTCAGACTTCTGTTGTTTTAGGTCACCCAACTCATGGTACATTGTTGCAGTCATCCCAAGAGGCCAATACAAAGACATAAATATCTTTTGTTTAACCAATGTTTCTTTGGGCTTACATTTCCTGCAGCTGATACTAATCTTGACAGATCTGTATGGAGAGGATGGTCAGATTCTATCAAAAGCATCAACTTTTTTTGTAGCCTTGGCAAATATTAGGTTAGTACCCTTAGCAAAATTTTACTGGTTTCCATGAGAACAGGAAAGGTTATGAAATGAACCACGTGACAAAATCGAAGTCACCACAGTTACAGTAGTAAATAAATCTTGGATAAGGTGATTTGAGGAGAAATAGCACCTACATTTATGGAGTCCCTATTGTGTCTGGTATTTTGTTGACCTCATTAAACCTGCATCTAAACCTATGAAGTAGATTAACATTTTTACAATTTAAGAATATAAAAACTGAGGCCCAGACGTGTTGAGTGTCCTGCCCAAGATACTACAGGTGGCAAAAACAAACAAAACTACAAACCAAACCTGACTCCAAAGCCCATACTTGTTTTACTCTACAGTGCTGGGCTGACAGAAGTTAAGGTAGGAGGGAGTGGGTTGCTAGAGAAGAAGCAAACAGGTCTGGGCCCACGGAAATGGAACCAGTGGGAGGGAAAGACTGGAAATACACAGAAACTACCAGGAAATTCATGTGCCAGTTTTAATACACAGGACTTTTAACATAAAACTGATTGATCCCAACTGCTGTCAGGAAAGTGGAGAGCAGGGGCTATTCTTTTTCCTACTAAGCAGTGGCATGGCATTATCTCCAAGCTACATCATTACATTAAAAACAAAAAAAACTCCAGTTCATTTGAACATGCCCAGAATATCTCCAAAGACAGATGAGAACTAGTAACACTGTCTGCTAGAAGATTAATCATGTGGAAGACTTTCCACCTTTTAATTTGGAAAAAACATTAAGCATAAAAATGTTGCTTAGAAACTTTAGAAAATGCAGATAAAATTTAAAGAAAACCCATTTGCAGGGAGGGCACCTGGGTGGCGCAGTCAGCGTCCAACTCTTGGGTTGGCTCAGGTCACAATCTCAGGTTGTGAGACTGAGCCCTACATCAGGCTCAACACTCAGCGTGGAGTCTGCTTAAGCCTCTCTCCCCCTCTACCCCTCGCCCACCATGTTCTTTCTAAAGTATTTTAAAAATTCATTTGCAATTCTAGAACCCAAAATTACCAGTTATTATATATGCACACATATACCTAGATTGCTTGGTTTTAAAACCAGAGTCATGACAACTATAAAAGTATGTTTTGTTTTGTTTTTTCCATTTAACAATAGTTCAAGGACAGTTTTCCCCAATAGACTGCCATAGTATCTTATGGTAGATAGCTAATCTACTACAAATCCAGTCTTCCCTTCTTCCTTGGCCAAAACCCAATTTCATACAGTGTGGCTCTGTACACAAACATGACAATTTCTCAGCCTTCTTTGCCCAAAGTGGGGCAATGTCACTACACAGCCAATAAGATGTGAATACAAGTATCACATGAAACTTACGGGAAACCTTAAGAATGTCAGTTTTCCTTTATTCCTTCCTGTGGCTTAGAATGTCAGCATCTCAAGCCATCACCATGTAACATGCTGAGGAGATTATCCTTGGGTGGTGACTTAGGGCTGGCTGAGGCCTGGATCCCCGATGACTTTGCGATGCTTTTATCAGCAATGGTTCTGGACTACATCTGGCCTTTTTAACAAGAAAATAAACCTTTGTGTTTAGGCTACTGTAATATTTCCTTATCAAACATGCTGGTTTGTTTTTTAATATTTGAGAGAGAGACAGCATGAGTTGGGCAGAGGGAGAAGCAGCAGCAGACCCCCCGCTGAGCATGGAGACTGACACGGACTCAACCCCAGGACCCTGGGATCATGACCTGAGCCAAAGGCACACACTTAACTGAGCCACCCAGGCACCCCTGGTCATTTATTTTTATTAGAAATAAACAAAAATAAAATAAAATAAAATAAAAAAGAAATAAACAATGAATAATCTAGAATGTCTTTTTCTACATCTATTGAGATGACTAAATAGTCCAGTTGAGCTATTGATGTGGTTAACTGCATTTCCAGAAAATGCTTTGTACAGTGTATTCTTTCAATGTGCCACTAGGTTTAAAGCTAATATTTTGCATGTGCACTCAAAAACAAGAGCAGACTAAGTTATCTGCTTCAGATTTTGATGTCAGGGTTACAAATTTTAGAATGCACAGCTTTGTTACAAAATTAACTGAATGTCTTATAGGAAACGTGTTTCTTAGTTTCTAAAAGTGTTCTGTTACAGACTTCATCTTTTGACTAGGCTTAGGGATGTGTTTCAAAATGGCTAGAATTGTTTTGGTGACTAGATTTAGGAGTATAGTTTCTAATTAGTATTAATACTTTTTGTTACCTTTCTATCCTTATGTTTACTGTGTCTCAATATTAGAGACTCACCAAAATTTTAAATAGTTCTTTATTTTAGGAGATAAACTTTATAGTTATGGACAAGTCACCTCTGTTCATGTGCTGGAAGGAAACCCAGTGGACAAACTAACATCAAATAGTAAATGAAATAAGTCTTCGCTAATTAAATGCCATGCAGTATTGTAGTCACTTTACATATATTAACTTTTAATTCTCAAATTCTGTTGTCCACTTCACAGAGGAGGAATCTAAAGAAGATAAATTACTTCCCCAAGGTCACATGGCTTCTTAGAGGCGGTAGTGAAGCTAAAGAGCTGAATTACAACTAAGGGCTGACTTAATTATTTCATACTGGGGATTCAGAAGACTGCAAATGTTAAAATCCTACGCATCTGGGGCCTGTAACAGTGCAGTATGTTTTTACGATTTTAACTTAAAATCAAAGTGTTACCTCCAGTAGTGGGATGAGGTATTCAAGAATAAAAGTCAGAAGGAAGAGAATGTTCACTGTTTAAAATGCAAGCTTTTTCAGAATGAATGTGATGTAATTGGGAATGTGCTGGGAAAGAGGAAAAAAGGCCTGGATTTTTTCATTCCAGCTGACATTAAATGTCATGAGAACTCTGGATCTTAAGGGCCTCAACTATATAATGAAAGGCTTGGCTCATCTCACCTGAGGACATTTCCTCTGTCCTACCTGGCTTCACCTCTTCCCAGATGGTAAATGCCAGGCCCTATCTTTATTTAAAAACAAAAACAAAAACAAAAAACTCCTCCCCCCCAAACAAACCAGGGCTGCCATTCCACGACACTCTCCTACTGTTTTCTTCAAAAGAAAAAAAACAAAACACCTAGTTGATAGAATTTTATATTTTGGGGCTGGGTCAGCATCTTCTACATTGGGTATGAAGAATTTGAGTTGTAAACACTGTAGTAATCAAGCACTACTTGTATTTTAGAATATCACCTTTGCTTTCTACCCTGAATGCTTGGTCTCTCAATTTACAGTCGTTTTGAACTCACAACCCTGAGATAAAGACCTGAGCTGAGATCAAGATGATGCTGAGCCACCCAGGTGCCCCTACACCATTTTTAATACGTAATGTTCATGTTTTTTTTGCTTCATTTGGTCCGTGTTCTTTTGGTCATTAAGTCATTTACTCTGTTTTCAACATTTCCCATCTCCATAGCCCATTTATGCTCACAGTGGCTCACAGATAAAGCAGGGTTCTAGCCTAAATTCATTGAAGAGATAAGGGGAGAGGAGTTGCCTCCTAATGTCATGAAAACACATGGCATTATCAAAACATGAAAGAAAGGACTTTCTTGCAGCTGTGGCAGAACGGTAGGAAGCACACGAAGTTAGGAAAAGGGCCATGAATACTTAAGCATTCAACTTGATTGCATCAACTTTTAGGACATTAGGAAGCCATTCAGGATTTCTCAGCAAGAGGTCAAGTGGCCAGATTTGTTAGATAATTTTGGTGGTGGCAAGTATAATAGTTCAGGGAATTGAGAGGCAGAGAACTGCACCACCCCGTCCCCCCCGCCCCCGGAAAAGCCAAACCAGGGCAGTGACCATGTGAATGCAGGAGAGGGCAAGATGTCATATTTAGAAATAGACTAGATGAGACAAAAACAACTGAGTGGCTCTAGAAGGAACAGGAACCAAGGATCCATGAAGGCTTATACTGGTGTTTTCAAATAAAAGAAAATTTAAGGGGAAGAGGGGAGAAGAAGGCTGGGTTCCATTCTAAGCTTTCAGAGCCCAAGACAACAGTGAAACCTACAAATAGCCACTGATGAATATGGATGTCAGCCGGGAGGTAGAAGCTTGAGAGAGGTCTAGGACCCATCTAGTGGTTAGCTGCCCAAATATGCTTAGAAGAGTCCTAAGGACTAAACCCTGGACAACGCCACATTTGAGAGAAAGGAAGAGAAACACAGAGTCAGAGAAATAAGTCAAGAGACAGGGGTGAGCAGGATCCTGGAAGAGGAATTCAGGATAGGGGGCAGATACTGATCATCAGTGCCAGATCCCCACCCAGTACATCATGGATTTGTCTCCCCACTAGAACAGAAGAGCCACAAGGGCAGGAACTTTCTGCTGTTGTATCTGTAGTGCCTACAAACATGCAGGGCTCCTAGTAGCTGCTCCACAACTGCTTGTGGAAGGAATGGAAGGATATGGGTCAGGCCTTCAGTAGCCACCAAACTTGATCATCAGAAGGCACTGATGACACACACCAGGGCCACTTTCAGGAACACCTCCCCGCTCCCCACAGACACCCCTACCCTGGTCCAACTCCACCAAAGCACCGCTGGGAGTCTGGCTCCTGGAAGACAGAAGGTTGAGACACACACAAGTTCACCACTGAACCAGGGGGTAAAAATCGCGTCTTAGTCACCCACCCTGATGGAAGTTCTGCATAGGCAGACATCATCACGACGGGTTCCTCTTAAAGACTATGAGATTAGCTAGAGCCCATAAAAGCTATATAGAACATTTGAACATGCAAGAAATTTTAGATTAAAATGAATATGAGAATTATGCCAAATGAAGAAGTCACCCATCACTTAATGGTTTTGAGTTTTCACATTTGCTTAAAAATTAGCATAGCTAGATCATCTTTTACAGCTCCCATCCCCACCAATTAGTGTTGGTGGGGTTCTAACTATACGTAGAAGTTCAAAGATTAACCTGGAAAGTACCAGATTTTGTGATAAAAAGCCCCAAACAGAGTCTTGCAGTTTCTGAGGTAGAATCTTGCCCCAACAGGTGAGCGGCTCGGATTTCAAAGTCCTTCATCAGGCCCTATCAGCAAGGCTCAGCTCGCTTCCCCCACTGACCAACAAAGCAGGACAGTAGAACACACCTAGCACACAGCAGGCGTTAAGAAGAGGTGATAAACCTGACTTTTCCCTTCACACCATACATGTAACAAAAATCCACCTCTCTTCCAGCTTTGTTCGGACCTGCAGGGCCTATCCCTTCACTGAAGCCGCTCTTCAGGTTCCACAGCAAGAAGTCTTCCTATTTCAACAGGCAACAGGGCCCTGGAGGCTTAGCACCTCTAAATGCAACAGGCTCTGCATCTCTTACTTACTCAAGACTCCACAAAGCGTATTTGCTACACGGGTATTTATTCAAGGACTTTCTATATTCAGTCACCACTGAAATCACTGCTAAGCTCTTTTCATACCTATTCGTGTCACAGTTCTTCATGTTGGACAGTGAAGTTGACAGGCAAGGGTGAGCCTGTTCGTTATGATTGACAATGACTGGCATGGCATCACCACTGAAGAGCTCGGAGAGTAGATGCTCGTGGAAGAGGAGGATGAGAATGGAGAGGAGGGTCCTGAGGAAAGGCCCAGACAGGCTGCCCCATCCACAGAACCTGAGGCCTGCATGAGGCCTGGGATCTGCTTTCCCCTCTGCCCTGGAAGGTCCTCTCTGGGTGATACTAAGGCACGGTGGTGAAGGACATGATCGGCCCACCCAGTGTGGTCCTCTGGTCTAGTGGCAGCCCCTCGCCTGGCAAACAGTGCAACAAGCATTCCATTTAGAAGATCTTCTCAAACACATGCAAGCAGCATTCTCTAATGGAAATGGAGACAAGGTCTTTCTTGGAAGAGAGTGCCCCAGAAGATACTCTCTGCCCCAAGACCAACCAGGTCCCTTTTAAGGTCCCTGAGAACAGCAGCCTGGGAGCAGCCAAGACTTTCAAAGGCTGACAAGGCACAGAGTGGATGAATGAAAAGATAACAATACATGGAAAAAACATAACAACACAACTTTGGCTTATAAAACCTCCAACCTGAGGCGGGGACATCCACGTCCACCAACATGCAGAAACAGATGACTGTAGCAGATGGTTGTCAGAAATGCTTTAGCATTTCTCACACTGTCCACACCCCAAGCCCTGCTCTACCCTCCCCCATAACCCCCCAACACACACACACACACACACACACACACACACACACACACACACACACACA
>NW_027397147.1:2292624-2295369 GCF_003265705.2 Callorhinus ursinus
TAAGTCAGAGGTTGGGGTCCAGAGCCTGAAGTCAGGATAGAACTCTTGGCACTCTGCACTAAATCACCATGATTAGTCCTAGCTAGACAGCAAAATTCACATTGGCCTAAGCTCGAATGGTAGGGTCTGTCTTGTGAAAAGTTAGGCTGCACCCAAGACCGCCAGATCTGGAAAGTCTTTCACTTCTCCTACTTCGCTGAAAGGCTGTCCACCCTGGTTGAACGTCAGCTTATACCGTAACCGGATGGGCTCCTGGGCAAAGACAGAAGACATTAAATTAGTGGGGAGACACAGAGACCAGCCCAGTGTACGAGCTTTTACCCACCCAGCAGTCACCAAGGAACAACATATCATGTTAACTCCATGCCAATAAGGCCTTGAAACAACTATGACAGGAACACCTGGCCAGGACCCTCTGGGATGACAAACTCAAGCCATACATCCTGGGAGAACTCCCACAGCTTTGCAGTCCTGAAGTGGACCACAACTCAGAGACCGGCTGAGGAGGACAGGCACACCCTTTCAGAGGACTCATGGTACGAGGGGTTCGTGTCACTTTCTCAGTTCCCAGCTATGGCAACCCAGTCAGAGATCTCCTTCCAATGAGCCCTGAAGAAAACAGACTCAGCGAGGAAAATCTCATCACCACTCCCAACCAGAGACTTTAGAGCAAGACCCAAATAAACCTCTTTCAACCTACCACGTTGCCTCCCTACAGTCCAGGGGCCCTCCATCCCCCTGCCATCAAAGTTACCAGAACATACTTTGTGTGGATTGTCAAGCAACAGCATCTGAGAGATCACAGCAGGAGGTGTCAACGGACTGAATGCAGGGAGCTTGGAGCTGGACGCCGGCTGCAGCTTCACTCTCATGGACTATGGCGGGGGGGGAGGGGCAGGGGAGGGCGAGAAAAATCCAGTATCTAACTTGTTCCTAATGAAGTTGAGCTTCAAAGAGGGAGTTTGGGTAAGCAGGAAAACTTGAACTCCACCCACCAAATAATTAAAGGGTCCAAAAGTCCTTTCCTTCCATAAACAGAAGTTGTGTGGTCAATGGTTGGCTTCTGAGAGGCAGCATGAAGAGCTAGGGCATACCTTGGGCTGAGTTCTAATTCTGCTGCTTACTAGCTCTGGGATCTCAGGCAAAATACTTAACCTTTCTGGGCCCTGGACTAGAAGTTTATAAAATAGAGATTAACAATAACACATGTCCCACACTACCATGAAGATGAGAGAATGTGTATGTTTACTTTTGCCCACCTTGAATCTTTCCTTCCAGGACATCCTTTCCCTGTTCATTGTGACGCTGGTATGGCTGTTAATCAGTGGGGGCCCTACTTCCCTTGAAGAGGGATGGGCATAATATCTACATTGGCCAGAGTACCTCATTATCCCTGAACATAAGGTACTGGTCCCAGATATCCAAGTAATGCCAATAGGGCCAATCCTGGCCCTTTCTTGGGTAATCAATATACATGCCTCATGCCAGGTGGAAGTTTCCTTCCAAGATAAAAAGGGTTCAGGAGGGTAAGGACTATGTAACTCTGGAGCTGCTGGTAGCCACTTTCATGCTGTGTGGAGTCGGCTGGAGAATAGGCTCCAAAGAAGAAAGCAGTTAAGAGGTGGAAAGAAATTCTTAAGGAATCGTTTTAAGAACTTATCTGGATCCAGCCACATCTGAAGTCAGATATTCAGAAATCCCCAGTTAAACAAGCCAATAAAACTCCCATTTGATCTTAAATTCCTTTGAAAAGTGTGTCTCTTATACCTAACTAAAAGATCATGACCTAGTAAAGGACCTGGCGCTCAAAAATGCTAGCTTTACTGAAAAATTCAAAGGAGTGGGCCAGCAGATGACTCACCTTGGGCACAGCCACTTGAAACATGATGTCCCAGACAGGCTGGGTGGCAGTGCTCATCATGGTCAACAGCAACACCTGCACCTCCGGATGGCCAGGGGCCCCCGTCTGGGAAAAGTGGAGCAAAATTCGGAAGCCATTCCGGTCATACACGATAAGAGGCGGCAGGCTGCCTGGTGGAGAAGGACCCAACCAAAAGGGTTAACATGACCACAAGGCCGCCAACAGCCATGCCTGAAAGAGATGTGCGTGTTATCATCCGCCGTTGCTGCTTCTACCGTCAGCACGGCTCCTGGACCGACCTCCTCACACCCAACCTTCTGGTGCCACCATAATCCAGCCCGCACTACTCCTAGCTGGACTCCGAGGGCCCCTCAAACTGAATGCTCCCCACCATCCAACCATCTGAAGCACATTACTCATTTGTTTTTTTTAAAGACTTTATTTATTTGAGATAGAGCGAGTGAGCAAGAGAGATAGCATGAGCGGGGGGCGGGGGGTAGGGGGAGTGCAGCAGAGGGAGAGGAAGCAGCAGACTCTACACTGAGCAGGGAGCCCGATGTGGGGCTCAATCCCAGGACTCTGGGATCATGACCTGAGCTGAAGGCAGATGCTCAACCGACTGAGCCACCCAGGTGCCCCAGCATATTAGTTTTTTTTGTTTGCTTTTTTAAGAAAGGAACTTTTTTGAGGGAGATAGGATTAGGACTAAAATACTATGAACACTATAGAAAATACAGGATATCATAATGATATAAAAGACACCATTAATCCTACCCAGAAATAAGCATTGCTAACATCTGGGCCTATTTCCTTTTGGTCTCTTTTATATAACTACATACACACACACACACACACACACACACACACACACACACACACACACA
>NW_027397147.1:2295379-2296521 GCF_003265705.2 Callorhinus ursinus
CACACACACACACACACACACACACACACACACACACACACACACACCTCTTGCCATTTAATTTTACAGAACAATAAAGACACAGATCTCTTCAAGTCAATAGGTTTAATGACCTTCCAATGGAAATCCTAAAAAGGATTAATTCAGCTAAGAAATGATTCTAAGGGAAATGGGGGGTGGGGGGATATGAGACTATCCACTTAAGAAGAGGGAGGAAAGGCCATTTGCGTCAATAAATACTCGTAAGTACATAACCAAGCGGAGAGATAGGAAACAAAGCATGCAGAACAGACCTAGTGAGAGAAATCAACATGTTAGAACATCTACGTCAAAATCAGTGGCTGATTCGATAAGCAGCAGACAACTATCTAATCCGGGAAAAAATGTTTAATGATGATCCTTAGCTCATGCCAAACATCACTACCAAAATGTACGTTCAATGGTTTAACAATGAGACTGTCAAAGATTTAAAAGTCTGATTAGATTAAAAGTCCTTTTGAGGGATGGTGGTGAGCTTATGGGGAAAGAGGCAACCTTTCTGAAGGAGTCTTGGTCATGCAGATCAAAATTTTAAATGTCTACACCCAGCATTTCTAAGAATATACCCTGATGAAATAATCAGGAAAGTTTAAAACACAAGTGTCCAGAGATGTTCACTGTAGCAGTTTTTAACAGCAAACAACCAGAAACAAATTATCCTTCAGAAAGGAATTAAATGAAGGCACCTGGGTGGCTCAGTTAAGTGACTTGATTTCAACTCAGGTTATAATCTTGGGGTCGCGAGATCGAGCCTGGCGTTGGCCTCTATGCTGAGTGTGGAACTTGTTTAAGAGTCTCTCTTTCCTTCTCCCTGTGCCCCTCCCCACTCAAGCACACGCCCCCCCCCCCCGCAAATTTTTAATTAAAAAAGTAAAATATAAAGAAAGGAATTGAATAGGGGCAGCTGGGTGGCTCAGTCGTTAAGCATCTGCCTTCGGCTCAGGTCATGATCCCAGGGTCCTGGGATCGAGCCCCGCATCAGGCTCCCTGCTCAGCGGGAAGCCTGCTTCTCCCTCTCCCACTCCCCCTGCTTGTGTTCCCTCTCTTGCTCTCTCTCTCTCTGTGTCAAATAAAGAAATAAAATCTTCCAAAAAAAAAAAAAA